>NC_133205.1:8963514-9043514 GCF_958299795.1 Porites lutea
TATCTGTTTCACTGGTCAAGTAAAATCACTCTATCAAGCGGTGCAAATAGCCCGATTCATGTTTTGTATTCATAATCAATGATGCAAATATCGATTCACAAACAAAAAAATCCATTTCTTTATAAGACATTTAGTGTTTGAAACTGATCCAAGAACTGTAAGTAATTACCATTCAGAAGCAAGTAAGGGAAATGAATACCATGAAATACATTATATACCATCCACTGCTATGACAAGAGCATTCAGAGATGTTCTGAAATATGTCCATAAAAATAATGAATACAGTGAAGGATCATTACTCAACAGAAGTATTACAACAACAACAACAACAACAACAACAACAACAACAACAACAACTCACTTTATTAAGAAACAGATATTTACAATTTCAATAGTACCTACCCAAAGATGTTGCGGCTCTTTTAATGCAATAAGCTTGTTAGAATCACGAGCGTAAATAAGTTGAGCGCAATAGGGAACTAGGAAGATTTCAGAGGTTAAGCTTTTATTTTCTGTGACCTGAATGACTGTAGCTTGAAGTAGCTAGAGCTTAGGGTCGCCTTTTCTTCTCCCGTAAGCTCGTTAAGTATCGATCAAGTACTGATTTAAAGGAGAAAACCACCTGTTTGGTCAGATTTGAACTTTATTTTCTTTTCCATTCATTTGTCATAACCATACGATGCAGTTAAATTTGAACATCTAGATTTTCTGTCTTACTATCTGACTCTTGAATTTGTTGCCATGGCTACAGGAAGTTTCTTCGGAAACCGAACTGGGTCAGCGGTTTTCAGATAAACACTTGTGGGAACCGACTTCAAAAGCTAGAGGGAGATACATCAATAGAGTGGAGGCGAAAAAATGATGGAAAACTGATCGGGGGGAAGGGGAGAAATAAAATTACAGTGTTTCACAGGGCTACATGGGGAAGACTTAGAGGTAGGAAAGTCAGTTGTGGTTGGAACTGTCAAGAGATTCGAGAAACTGAGGGTTTGTGAAATTGTGATTCTTCTTTAATATTATGATCTAGTCTCCATGCCCTTCCGAGGCGAAACCAAAAACGAACTTTAATAGAGCTAAATCTTCTATGGGTTGAGGCCTTAAACTCCAACGCTTTGTTAAAGAAACGAATTTATTATTTATGCGGTAAAAACTTTTACACAATTGCACTTAATCCCCTAATGTGTCTAGACATTTGACACACACGAACGATTAGGAATAAATTTCATTTTACTTGTATTTTAAACAAATTGTGTCATGTCGCGTTGTTATCGATATATATTTACCTACCTTATCACCCGCTTAAATATTCTTACGATTTCCCCAACTATGATTTAATTCTTTTTAACTGTGTCTTGTACAACATTCTATCGTGTAGTAGGCAAAATTTTACTAGAGGTACAAACGACGCCAAAAAGGGAATATCAATTTAAACACTCAAAGTGAATATCGAGGGAAAGCTTCACTTAAGAGTGGAATCTGTTCTGTTAAAACTGATGATCTTACTGTCGTCGGTCGAAACACTTCAGTACGTCTAACGTGATACCTCAGGGTCATACGTCCATTGTTCACAGTATTCAACAATCCGCAAGAGTTTCATCACTTCTTATTTGAAAACACAAATTTTGTGTCACATTTCCTTTGGCTTCTGCCCAACATTCCTGTCATTTCTCGTTCTCTCTCAGCTTCCTGCGAAACCGATAAAAATTTACATAGTTTGTCGTTATTTCATTCAGAATCTCCTTGTTTACATTTCCCAACAGAACGCGCGCCGACGCTGTTGTATCCATTCATCACAGTTTTTGATGTCTTTAACTTGGTCGTAGAAGACGTGAGATGGTAACGCATCTATTCCTTTATCACCAAGCTGCATTCCCTTGCCGCAGTGAGCACAGATCACGGAGTTTTCAACCAGAAACTTCTTAAGACACGCTTCACAAAACTGGTGTAAACAGTTGAGTACCTTCAAGTTATTGCTCCCTTCTTTGCGACAGAGCTGGCACAGCGAGTTTTTGCTATGATTTTTCATTTCGTTTGAAAGGACATATGATGAATCACCGGAATCCATTCTGTGTATGGCTAGAAGATACTGAGACTCCCTGCCTGCTCAGAGTTTTGATTCCTGTAGTATGAATGGCACTATTATTTATAGGCCAAAGGTTTATGTATTCGGTTTACGTTTCACTGCGTCACATTGTCATGTTTGTATTATATCATCTAAAGAGCTGTTTATATAAAACGGTATATCTAGAAGTTTGAACGGGCAAACATGTCTTTAATATCATTATTACCATTTAATTTTAGTTATCTTGTCACCAAAAATTAAACCAAAACTTTAAATAAAGTTGAAATGGTTAACAGACACGTCCAGAACGCGTCGATGAATTGCTAAAAAATTTGTTGCCTTCGGAAAAAACATACCTCACGCAAAGAGTGTAACGTAACGTAACGACGGGTTCCTACTGCAAACGAACAGGAATCTGCTGCTTCTGTAACCGCCACTGCCTGCCCACAGAGAAAGTAGTGTGCTGTTTAAAGTCAACTGTGTACTTTGGACGATTCTTCCTATTTTTGGATGCAAGCCTCAAACTTTCTGTGAAAAATATCAGAAATGATCCAGCTTTGCAAGGGCTGCGTTTTTCCGCAAACACCAGTGAGGTTTGACACGATTTTTTGACGCATGTGCGAGGATGACTTCCTTTCAAAAACCACGAATTACGAAATTATGCATGTCAAGTAAACGCCGACAGGAAAGTTCTTTAATATCAGAAAACTTAGAAGAGGGTGTGAATGGGGTTAACCGACTAGCGATAATGGGCAAAAAATTTTACTGACTACCGACAAAATGATTAAAAAATTACCGACTACCGACAGGAAAAATATAACCGACTACCGACATGGCTGATATTATCAATATTTGTTTCCAGAAAAAAGAGCATTTTGCATTTTTTTCTAGGAAGGAAGTAACCTCTTCAAATTTATGACTCATCACATGGCCCAACGGAAAGAATTTCCTTTTTTTTTATATACAGGTACATTGCTACAGCCGATCAAAAAATATATCAAAATCGCAAAGTCGTAAAGATGCTACCGACTTTATAAATTTTATTGAAACGACAAAGGTGAAAAAACCGAACGTTTCTTGTTTCGGTCCGAGAAATGCTTAGATTAATCCTCAAAGAAAATTCTTTCCCGTTTAATGGAAAGCACTATCAGTACCAGGGCCGTAGCCAGGAAGAACCTACAACCGAGGCGAACACACGGTCCGTTGTACGAAATCAGCCGTATGAAATCTTCTAATATTATCAGTCTGATAAAAAAAATAAAAATCGACAGTATTTGGTAAAATTTTACCGAGGCGAGTGCCTCGGTTCGCCTCATACTGGCTACGGCGGTGAGTACAGATCCACGGTACCGCGATGGGCACAAAGACAGCAGTTTTCTTTCCAACATTTTCATGGCATATATTGAAACACAAAGTTTAATTAAGCAAACACCGTCTTTAAACCATTAAACCAACTGTTTGAAAACGCTACATAGATGACAATGACATTTTTCCCTATATGGGACATAAGTAAACCAGACATCGTAGCTTTCTTCGCGGAACAAGTAAACTTACATCACCCTACTATGAAATTAACGGCCGTAATATCTCAAAATGAGACATTCTTTTCAGAAACAGTTGTATACCAAGGCACAACATTCAACGAAAAATGAGAAAAAGCTATCCTTGATGTAAAGACGCATTTCAAACGGAAACCGCTTTGCAGTATATACATTTTCACCTCTTATCATCCACCAACATAAATTGTTAATTAAAAGCGGTTATTGCACAAACGAGAAGCCTTGAGAATCCAACGAACAAACTACTCTGAGGACTAAGTATTTCAGATTTCAAATGCGCTTGATGGACAGAGGCTAGCCACACAATTTTAAAAGAAAAATTGCTATTAGAAGTAAAACTCACAGAAAGGCAGCTCTCCTGAAACAAAACAACAAGGAAAACAAAGAAATATTGCCTTTCGTGACACAATGCCAGCCCTTAGTGTCTATTATAAAAGAAGCTCTTTAATGAAAAAGTGAAATCTCATACAAAACCAGCCACTGCCTTGACAAAATTTTAAAGAACCACCTAAAATGCTACATCTCTGAGGACGAAAAATTATGGCAAAGGACATGCTTGTTAGAGCCAAAACATAAGAGGGATAGATGTGCAACCTGTCACCCCTTGCAGTTTTTCACTAAAAATAATTGAAGTATCCAAAAGGCTGGGGTCCATTGATTAATTAATTACTTTTTACTGTGCCCTGTAGTCTACCGGGAAACCAAGTTCGCATTTACAATAAAAGCTTTGGTGATTTTCTCAGTATTCATCATATTCATTTGGCAATGGTGAAATAAACGATCATGTTGCATAAACAAACAAGACGGTTAATGCAATCAAATGATGCATTCTTACAAGTTGTACTTTTTCCTTAGGGATCAAAGTCTCAAAAAGTGGGTGAAATACTTAAAAAATATTAATAATCAACAAGCGTTTTTATTTATTCACTGAGATTTTCCGACAAGAATCGAAACGTTTAACCGACTACCGACAAAGATCGAAAATTTTAACCGACTACCGACAAAGTTACTGAATTTTAACCGACAAGTGGAACCCCCATTCAGACCCTCTTAGAAGTTTCCCGGTTCTAAACTGTCAAAAATACGTTGATACCAAGGAAAGGCCGCTATAGGGCCTGCATAATTAGTCAACCAAACTGAGGTAGTATTTGCATGCATTTTGAAAATATCAAAAGGTGTCACTGTACTGACTATTGTGCCAAAGATGTAAAGGACGTAAATACTGATGATCAACAATGATGCCAAGTTGTGGAATGAAGAACGCCTTATATCAAAATTGAAACCAAAATCAAGCAGGGACATGGAGCATAATTTCGCTTGAAAGGATTTCCAGTTAGTCCTTTTTCTTTTCACTAAGGGTGCGTTCGATTGGGAAGTCCGGATTTAGATTTTCAAAATCTAAATCCGGATTTCCCAATCGAACGCAGAATCCGAAAACGGATTTCACCTCCGAGAAATCCGTCCTCAGGGTGGATTTCAATTAAGAAATCCAAATCCGGATTTCATAGATTTCCTTTTTACCGTTCGATTGGGAAATCCGAAAAAGGATTTGGAAAACTATTCTAGTAAACAGTGGTCTTCTTTTTGCTAAGTATACGTGCGCGTGCAAGACCGCTGTACTTAAGGACAGTTTTTCAAATCCTTTTGCGGATTTCCCAATCGAACGGTAAAAATGAAAATCCAAAAACAGATATCTCAGCGTTGAAATCCGTTTTCGGATTTCGCGTTCGATTGCAAATCCGAAATCCGGATTTTAAAATCTAAATCCAAATTTCCCAATCGAACGCACCCTACTTATGAAACATTTTCCCGGGATTTTGTATTTTGCATTAGCTTGCGGCGATCGGCTTCCCAATCCCTCTCTTTTACATGAAGGGGATTTAGAAACACAGCCCAAATCGTCCAAAGTGAGTGATCACTACTCAATCATTATAATCACAAAAATTAAGGTGTTAAAATGTTAATGCAAAATGTTTAGGAGGTGGTAAACAACGTGTATTTTGGGCAATAGTAGAACTGGCTTAAATCCTCTTTTTGGCGTAAGATTCCTAGCTATGAACTATTTTGAATTGACATTTTGTGTTAACATAACTAGACTGAGTAAAGGAAATATAGCATGTTCACTTGGTAAAAACTCAGCTCCAGTTTTATTATATTCACGCTCGGAGTCTATTGACCGGTTTCAGACTGAGTCCGTTGTTGTGACATTCAAGTTGAATTGCATTAATTGGGTACTGCTTTATTATTGGCTAAAAAAGTCCCAGAGTGCCTTCCGACACAACACTGACGTCAAAAGCTTTGTAAAAGCTTTGTTTATGCACGGCTAGCCTCGTAGAGAGAACGAAGCTAGCCTTGCAAAAACAAAGCTTTTTAAGGTGGCTCCGTAATTAATACAAGAGCATTTAGCTGTGACAAATTTTCCGTCGTAATTTTTTCGCTCGTGCTTATTTTCTGGTCATAAACAAAGGTACTGGAGAGTTCTATCTGAGCTCTGATACGAGGTAGCGTCCAATCTCAATACTTTTTTCCTGAGTTGGAAGCAACGAACAGCAGTAAAAGTCGTTGAAATTGCATTGCAATACATCAAAATGTATGCAGCAAGAGTTTGAGCCAAAACTGCCAAGAGATATTTTAAAACTGTCGAAGAACAAGTCATTCTACTTCAGAGCAAGGTTTGGAGCAATTTATAGTGCTTCTAAAACTAAAAAGTACCTTTTAAAGAATAGCACGATAGGCAATCGGCTTTTGTTTTAAGAATTAGTAAACGTTGAATTTACTTGTCCCGAAAATTCAAACTGGTGGCTCCTTCTCCCTGATAGTAATTTATTTTTGAAATTCCAAAACAATTTCACAGCTGAATTTTGAGCCACTTTTAGTTACGGACTTCTGCTCCAACGATTTTTCTGAAATTCCTCTGGCATATTACTAGACGCGATTTTCTTTGAACAGTAGGGTCCTTTTAAGAGCTAATTTCTCAAGAAATATTTACCATCAATGAAATCGGAATATTTCGTATTATTGCCGAATGATATCTGTTTCTGTTTGCAAAGTTTCGCAGCCATCGCGTTAAAAACGAAATAGTTATGACGGAAAATTTGTCACAGCAAAATGCTCTTGTATTAATTACGGAGCCACCTTAAATCTCCCGAGACAAAATGGCCACCGCGTGAAAAAGGTCTATAGGGCTCAAAAATGGCGGCAACCAAGGGTTTTGTTTCGTTCCGCTTTTCTTCGCGAGCTTTGCGTTCTCTGAATCCACACTTTCAGTGACGGAACGATAGCGATTGACTCTTGGACTGTTGGAAGAAAAGGACCCCAATTGTGCCCGAAGAATATGCAGGAAAAAAATGGGTGGTGACATAAAAAGTGTTCCCAAAATATGTAGAAAGTCAAAGCAGCAGTGTAGTCCACTGTTTAAGACAAGAGAGCTCTCGGCTACAATTGTTACACAGAGTTTACAATATCAAAACCATTTGTTCTCAAACACTTTATTTTATACTAACATTCACTCAGGAGTTAGACTTGAACGTAATGAAATCACCAACAAAATTACATTTTTTGAAATAAACATTATCTGCTTGAAGTATTATGACTGACTTTCTTGTGCAGTGAAACTCTGCAAATGATTCACTGTTAGCGTATTCAGTCTCACACTCTCATACATGCACGGTACGAACAAAGAATTTTGCAAGCTGCCTTTGTACCGTGTATATCTATAGAGACATAAATACGATCGTCTGTATGTATTCATAGTTCTTCTTTAAGTAGATCCCCGTATTTTGTCATACGACTACCAGCAAAGTCTGCATAGTGCTTAACAAGCTCTTCAACAGATAAGAATTGATCCTGTCGGAAAAAAAGGTAAAATTATTTTGAATTAAAACACCTCAGATAGTCAATTATTACTGACATAATTTTTCCTCTTTGAGAAAACCCTTATTAAAAGCTCTAGCTTCAGTGTTCTTGTTCACCCCATGAAACGAGACTTCGGATCCATTTCTAATAAACCTCTTTTCGGTGTGGCCAGGGTTCTAGAGTAGTGGACGTGGGATTTTCGAAATTTAATGCCCACATAAAATTAACACTTCCAGATCAACCTCGCCCTAATTCCTTGTTACCAAAGGCGGGGTCAAAAGCAACCTAGCTTTCACCCCCCCCCCCCCCCCCCCCCAAGCTACGTCATTGTATTTATTTTTGCCTTTTTTTGGAAATATGCAATCAGGGATTAAACAATTTCCGTATCAAACTTTGGGTTGCAATTTTGGGTTAACAATGACCGATATTTTCTCTCCTTTTATGGTCTTTTTTATTGTTTAAGGTAAAGTGCCTCTATTATTCGAGAAACAAAAGGTTGCAATTACCGATGCGTGGCAAGATCATCGACCGCGAAATAATTCAAACCTTCGTAAGTCACATTAGCGTAACAAGTGCCGACTTAGGGGAGTAAGGTGTGAAGAAAATATACCGTAAATATGATCTAACACGAGAGGGAGTGAGAGGCTATTTTGTAAAGGCTCCTCATGAAGTCTCAGCGGTTCAAATGAGCAAACAAGTTTTCATGCCCAAATAACTGACAAAGCGAATACCTAAACAGAACGTGCTAGATTTCCATGTTACAAGCTGAAGACAGAGCCAGTGCCAAAAAAAAGTAGTTTGCCCAGGGGCCTGCGAGATCGTTCTACTTTTTAGTCTACCGTTGTTACAAGTTACTACTGGTCATTACCTTGTCATCATCACCTATTTTCATGAGGTGATTCGTTTCTGATTGAATAGGATCCTCTGTTACTCCTGGGAGAATCCAGCGACGGACTTCATCCTGTAAAGGCAAAAATGTTAACAGTGAGAATAAGAATCTCCTCTCATCGACCATGCCCTAAATTCAAACCTTCCACTGACGCGTTTTTGGCTACGCACGTTAACGCACGTAAATTTTAATCACGTAAATAAAATAGAGGCAAGATATGAAGTGTTGAGATTAAACGCGAAGTTGAGCAAGGTTCTACTTTTACGCTTACGTGCGACCTTTCATACATTGCCTCTATTTTATTTGCGAACGTAAATTTCGCGCACATACGCACGTTAAAATTACGCGACATGAGTGGAAATCGACCCTTACTCTCAAACTGTCAATAGACCTTTTTACCTATACGGCGGCCATATTGAATTAATTCGATTTAAGGAGTATCATAGGATGCCCAGGGGCATGAGCACATTTCGTTTGTATTTTCGAGCGCTTTTCGGGACATTTTTTCTTAAATTTTTCTTAGAATAAGATTGTAATGGGAAAAAAGATCCTTGTGCCGTGTTTTGATGTGATAATGATCGCCTTTTTCCCGAGAAATATACAGTGAAAGACCATATTTCTAATACTAAACCTTAGAAAAAGGCGATCATTATTACATCCAAACAAGAGAATACGTTAAATTCATTTCATGAAATAAGGCAGTATGCTATGCGAGGTGGTTCTAAATTTTCAGCGTGAGGATGAAATCCTAATTTGCAACCAGTCAAACTTACACTACTAAGTAATACTTTCCTCTGGTACTGTCGACCTTTACAAGAAGTTACGATTTATTTCGTTAACTTTTATCGTAAGTTTATTTCTTTAATGTTTTTGGAAGTGTAAGAACTACTAGAAATCAGTGATTAAGTCGTCCGTGTACTCGCGAGTATGCATTAAATACTGTTCACAATTTTCTTTGGAGCTGGTGCTTTTCAATGTTATGTTCAACGATAACCGCATTTTCATCTCTAACTATTAGTGACAAATAACGGCGTTTGATTTAGAAAGTTAGATTGATAAAAACGAAAGGTATAAAAAAACTATGTACAAAAAGTCGTACCGAATCAAGATATCCATCTTTATTTCGGTCGAGCTCCTTTTTAAAGCTTGTAGTTAGAGAGCGTATGCTGGGCTCGCTTAAGTTATCACCTGTTGAAAAAAGAAAAAAAAAAACAATATACTAAGAGTGTTACAAGTTATGTGGTTTGACAAGCAGTCAGAAGTGATGAGAATTTTTCTGATGATCGTTATAATTAGTGTGATTACTTGGCTCAGCTAATTTAAATCGTTTTTCTAGAACTCTGATAAAAATATGCGAGATAACAGGCGAACATCGGCGAGCCTGAGGAAGGATCGCGATGTACGTTCAGTCTCCATCCGTGAGGGTTTCGATGCCATTGCTGGAGACTGCGCCTAGTCGGAATAGGGCCAAAAGGCAAGCTAATATTTGAGTCTTAGGCCTAGGCAAAACGTCGAACTTGTCATGAGACGAATCAAACTCTAATTTGGGTCGACCTAAATTATTAAGATCGTCTGTTGGGTCTGACGTCGAACTTAGGACTCGTCGAACCAATTGCAATCAACTGAATCAAACCAAAAAGGAATTTTAGCCGGCCAGTAATAAATTTTCTCCCGAACAAGGCTAAATACACATTATAATACAAATGTAATTTACTAGTTTAGTTCGTCGCGTGTGAAGATTGACGTTTGTCCTGGAGACGATCTTCGGACGTTCTATCCGTCTGAAACAGACGGATAGAACGTGTTGGACGATCCAAACTCATTCAGACGAACTTAACTGAGCCAGACGTCGATCGTTCATGAACTTAACTCACAACGTTTGGTTCGTCTCGTGAAAAGTTCGACGCTTGGCCTCGGCTTTACGGGCCTAAAATTTTCAAGCCACAGCAGAAAAAAAAAGAGAGAAAGCAGGGAGAAGAAAAGAAAAGGAAGACAAAAGGCAACGGTCGCAGAGTTATCTTTTGGTAAGGCCACTGTTACTAGATGAAAGCGGGATGAGAAGTGTGAACATCTTCTTCTTTACGTACGTACCGAGGTATTCTTCAAGCGAAATTTTTCCATCTTTATTCGTATCAAACGCTTCCAAGTTCTCCTGTTACAACAAAACAGAACAACAGTTATCTTCGCACAAACTTTCTACTGATATTCCGTAAGTGGAGCAATTTTCAATTGGCAGGTGAACCAATTAACTAAGTATAAAAAACCATAGTTTCTTTGATTAAACTAAAAACCGGCAATTACGATAGTGGTTTTTAAGAACCTGTTTGGCTAAAGGAGGCAGTCAAACACCCACCCCCCCCCCCCCCCCCCCCAATCCCTCCATACAAGAACCTGTTTAGCCTAAAATTTGAAACAGGTTCTTAATTATTTTCTAAAGTCTATCAAAAAATTCTGTAAACTTAGGCAAATAAGATAAGCCAGCATTCAGGATCCTCTTTGGAGACCTAGGTGCCTTATCACTCCAACTGCAATACTAATTTATTATGCAGATTTTATATAAGGAATAAGCTGAATACCTCTAACTACTCTTAGCTACAATGTATGTTTTTTCTTAATAAAAAAAACCGTTTTAAGAACTTAACTAGCCTAAATTTCTGCTCATTACCATCTATGTAAGAACCTGTTTAGCCTAACTTAGGAAAATGCAGCATCTTATTCGCGGGTTTTTACTGCTCGATCATTCACATGACTCGTGTGCGCAGTTTCCGTTAAGGTTTTAAATGAAAATACAGAGTGGTCTTTCCCACAGCCAACGTTACCACGAACTCACTTGTAACCTTGATCCCAGGGACGTTTCTCTTTAGCTTCCTCTTTTGTGAAAAGCTGAAGAGAAATGACTGTCCGGATGGAGGCTAATCCAGCCTCGCTTCCTGGGGCTTTCATCTCCCTTCCTCCCCCCACTCTCCAACCCAGAGGACGGAAAGGGAGACACTGGAAACAAGGTTGGGCTAAATCAATCGCTTTACCTGGACAAGAAATGCCGTCATTCGTTTAGACTCCTCGGGATGGAGAAAAAGTGTGAGCTCCTCCATAGACAGTTGGCCATCAGTATCTGTGTCGGCAAAGTCGAACTTTTTCTTCTCACGCGCTTCGATTTCCCTCAGTTCTTTGGTGGTCTCTTCAGGTAAACCTGTGAGAAATAAGCACCTGTATCATTAGCCCTTTAGGTCCCACGAGTGACCAACATCAATTTTCTCCTAACAACATCAGCAGATCATCAAGAGTAAAGGTTATGAGAATTACTTAATTGAAAACCCAAGGGAGAATACTTTGATCTTAAACCAAATTCTCTCAACTATTCTTAAAAGAAATGTATGAAGACCAGTCTGGAGAATTTGTATGTGGATCTTGGGGCTTAAAGGGTTAAGGGTTACGGTGAAGGGGAATTTTTGACAGCTTATATCACGTTTAAGGTGTTTCGATAGGGTTTTTCGGACACCATACGCCTTAAAAGTGATTTTATCCTTGTCCGATCACTATAAAATTTTCACCACAGACTGACTTTGGATTGAAGTTTGTCACAATGTAGTTTAAAGTTAAATTGATATCACTATGACGACAATAGAAAAAAAACTCTGAAATCGAATTTGAAGCCGAATTTTACGCGATCTAGGCCCGCTACTGAAAACTCGACACCAGGAACTAAAACCTCCGTAAGAAGTAAAAAATTCTGTATGGTTGAATTCAAATAAACCCTAAATTTTGACTCTTACCGCTTTTCTGTACATTTCTGGAACGGTCCGACAGAATTCTTTTCCAACCTTATCACATATTCTTCAAGATGCATATAATATTGTCTGAAACTTTCATTAAGATTGATTCATTGCAACACTATGAAATTTCAAACGAACCTAGCCTACGAACCCGCCAAAAATCCGCGTTACAACATTTACTTAAATGCTAATTTTTCCAAATAAATGCGCACCATACATACCCTCATGACTAGTGCATTTCAGAGTGAATTTTATTACATCTTTTGAAAGTTAAACATTGACAATATTTACACTGAAATGTGTATACGTACTAGTCATAGAGGTGTGTATCACGAGTTTCACTGAAGTTAAAGAGTTATTTCTAACCTTCCTCTTCGGAAAAATTAAATTCCACAGCCTTGTACTCTTCCCATGATACCTTGCCGTCCTTGTTCTTGTCCAGATCTTGTATTTTGGTGTTTGCCGACCGAAGCACGTGTTTTTTCATGTGCTGCTCAATCCAGTCATAAAGTTCGCTGTTAGAAACTTTGTTGTCTTTGTCTATGTCTATTAAAGGGTACAATTCCCTGTTACAAAAAAATAAAAATGCAAAACAATTAAAAACCTTGAGAATAATGTGGGCTCTTCATAAATGGACTAAGTTACAGGCATGCTACTGAAGTACAAAGACCAATTTTCATCTTAAATACGTACTAGTTATAGCTATCGCCAAGTTCCAACGAGCAAAGAGTTTATCTATACGCGCGCGCTGTTCAATTTGTATTGAAATGTCATAAATTACCGTAAATTACGAGAAACACGCGTATAGATGTCGCATTTTTCCTCTGGAGTTTTTATTGTAAGCACAAAAACAATAAAAAAATTCCAGGGGGCAAATGCGACAACTATACGTGTATGTTGCAAATGAATCCACCCGACGATTGGTTATAAACGGGATGAGGATGGGACTTACAAACACGCACACGGCTTGGATTCCCTGTTCTGTATCACGTGTTCGCTCGAAAACGATGAAAACACTTTCTGTTCTGCATTACATCATAAAAGTCACTTAACACTACCTTATGTACCATCGCATAGAGATTCATTCTGCCTTGGAACTTTCGCGCAGGGCTTTATTAGGCTGCCCGTTGACGATAGAGAGGGTGAGCTTCACATTTACGTCAAACGGCAAACGCGAATTTGTACCACGTGACCAAGTTTCCCCTTTACTTGCCGTTTTATGTCCATTATTCAGTAGTTTCACGCAATTTTTTATCCGTAAGAATTGTTTTGAGCTGTTTTTATCTGTTCATTTTCTATTTTGAAATTCTCAACTTAAATCTGACATTTGCCGTTTGCCGTATACGTGAGGCTTAATCTCTCTGATAGCAATTTAAAAATCTCAGCAGACAAGAATCTGTCTTAGTTTAATCGGATCTCGGGTAGAACAAGTTCAGAGAAATAGACCAATTTCGATATATTAAAATACATACTTGGCTCCCAGGTATGGGGGCATAAAAGAAAAGAAATGGATTATTCATCGTTGAGCCTCAAGATGATTTCTTTGGTTTCATTCCGCCAAGCCTCGCAGCCAAGTAGGTAATTTGGTGTATTGAAGTGCGGCGCCATAATTAAATTGAAATGACTGACATCAAGCCAAATTGAACTGTCTCAAAGCTCATATCACACTAGGCCAATTCTGTGTTTTCACTTACGTGGCCAGCATCTATGCAAATTTATTGGAACAAAAAAAATCGTTTACATAAGAAAAGAGTTCAACTCCCACAGGACTGGTTTGGGACACAAACACGGCCGCCGTTTCATTGTTTTGGAACACAAATATGGCCGCCATGACGTCATGTGAAAACAAACAATAAGCCATTTTCACGATGACATCATTTTACCACAACAAACAGAATTCATTTCGATTTTGCTTTCTTATTCCAGTGAGGTTTAAAACAATAAAAGCCCTAATTCCTACAAGAAATCGACAGACTGGTAGATTCTTGTAGTTGTCGTAAAATGAGGTCATCGTGCAATTGACCGCTCCAGAACTACCATAACATACCATAATGCTCTGTGTTTGTCACTCCAAAATTTTGCATAAGCATTGTCTTCAGTTTCTCTTGGGAGTTAATATGGCCCCAAGAGAAACTGAAAACAATGCTTGTGCAAAATTTTGGGGTGACAGACAAAGAGCATTATGGTATGTTATGGTATTTTCTGGAGTTGTCAATTGTCCTATCGCTTTTTTTGCACGTAACGTCACGGCTGCCATGTTGGTCGTTTCTGTCCGCTAGGAACTAAACACCATTTTCATATAAAACTATTCAAAAAAGTGTTTATTGTATGACCACCACCATTGTTGCCTTGTCACGTGGCTGTAAACCTAGAATCGAATTATTAATGTGTAAGGTTTTTCCTTTTTGCGTGTTCTGACGTCATTACGTCAAGCTACAGGGGTCGAAGGAGTGTTTAGCGGTGATTTTTGAAAACCAAAAAGGAAACAGCCTTTTTCCTCTTGAATATTGTGACTCCCACGACGCGAAGAGAAATGATAATTATGAAAAACGTTTAAAAATCTTTACAAGTTCTGAAATCGCGAGCCTTGTTCTTAAATACATGTTTTTTCCACCAATGTCAAATTATATGACTTGGTAAAAATAAAGTCTGGGGACCAATACACCCTATATATTCACAGATGCGATATGTAGATGTTATTGAGCTAGCGTACCGTTGATAACTTATAACATAATCAGAGAATTTTCGGAAACATTACCGATATGACTGATAGAAATTCAAAACCACTTACCTCAACTTTTCTTTGACTACATCATCGGGAAGTTTTTCCCATTCCATGGCAATTTTTTCGCCAAGGAAAGCTTCGTGGTCATACTCTGGATTGTGCTCGTCAGCGTCGTCGTAATGTTCGTTTCGCGAAACATCATCGTGAAATTCAGGATATTTTAGCCGGGTTGCCTGCACTTTCAAAGTACAAACAAATAGCGACACTACACAAAATAAGTTTAGTACTCGCAACATCTCTGAAATCTTGGTACACGTGTGATATATGAGACGACCAGCTCGCAAGAACAAGACAGACTTAAGATTAGTTTCAAGTAACTGAATTTATACAGTCCACTTCTGTCTTTCGTGTTTTGCCACGTTGCTTATAATATTGGCTTATGCGCTCTCTTCCGTTATTAAGAAAATGGTACGTGTTCTAAACTTATAGCCCCTACAATTTTAAAGCCCTTGAGCACGAAATGAAGTCTTTGTTAAGCCTTTGTGAGCTAAATATTCCTTTTTGAGAGTTATTTATTTATTTTAAAAAAAAAACCGCTATTCGCAATAGAGTGTATCGGATTTTTCTTTGTAAGGTCCTTAAACTCTGTTGAATGAAAGCAATTCCTTTTATCTAGGTAGCTTGTAAGTTGTTGATGATCTATGATTTCGTGAATGTATGCATGTCTTTAAATAAACATAACGTAAAATATTAGATCGTGTCTAATGTGCAGACGCAAAACAATGACGTCACTCAGCCAAGGGATATCTTTAAACAGAGGTAATATTGATTGTGCGCAACAGATCATAATAGGGCTATTAAGAACGCTTGGCTTGCGTTAACACCTTCAAAGTTATTAAGTGCTTCATTTGCCGATTTATTTATAAGTGTGAATTTATTCAAGCTTTTTGTTCGTTGGATGAGTGAATTTATGGTACGGTCAACCCCCGCTTTACGGAAAAAAAAAACAGACACCTCATTATTATGGACAAGTTAGCTTTGTCCCTGGCCAAAGAAAGCTCTTACCAGTGGCGGAACCAGACCTTCAGATAAAGGGGGAGGAGGTGGGGGGGGGGGGGGGGGGTGGTGGCGGTCATCCAGACCCTGAGATAAGGGGGACGGGTTCCAGTCACCAAAAAAATTTTTTTCGACCCTGCCTCAGTTTGGTCTCAAAATAAGGGAAGGGGAGCGGGGGCGGGGGGGGGGGGGGGGGGGACCTGGATCCGCCACTGCTTACATTTTCTCTTGATTCAACTACGGACACCGCTTAATACAAACACTTTCTTTGGCCCCTTCAGTGTCCGTATTGACGGGGTTTGATTGTAGTTATAACGTCAGCGTTGTAGGAGGCAGAATTTTAGGTTTATCATAAGAACTGAAAGGCAAGTTGAAAGGAAGGCAGAAAGTTTCTATAGTAATAGGAAAGAGGGAGAAAATTATTGAGATCCTTAAGAACTGATAACTAAAATCGGTTAAAATGAGAATGGACAGAGAGACAATGGCAGGCTAAGGGCAAAGATGTTGGGGATGATCATGTTGGCATTTAGCATCAAGCTTCTTGCTGGACACTGGAGCGGACATTTTCAGCTCTCGATCGTTTTCATTTTAAAACCTGGGTGATTGTTGATCAAATTTAGGACGATTTTTGTTCGTGTTCACCAATTTACCTTCTGTTTGTTGTACATTAGAGGGAAATATCTTCTCAAAAACGATTCTTTTGAAGTTTGAAAGTAAAAATTAACCGTGACGCCTCGCAAGAAAATTGGGAAAGATTAACTTGGACAACATCATTGTAGCAACCCACACTGGCATATCAAATACACAAATTGAAATGTAGTTTATTATCAACGGCCTAAAGACAAAGAAAAAAGGTGAACAAAGAATTTTAAAAAGTCTGCGATATTATTAAAGCTCGTCTTTAGATTTCTTCTCAGCTTTTTTCTTGCTTTTGTCCTTAGCTTTCTTCTTTGGCTTTTTTTTATCTTCCGAAAACAAGTCTTTGTGGTTCAGTACTTCCTCCTCAACTAACAAACCATCCTGAAAAAAACAAACAAACAAAACGGATATCTTGTAATGATGCAAGCAAGTTTTCTTCTTATTAACAGAAACCGACATCGAGCGTCCACCACATACAACAGTGTACCTGCATTTATTAAGGTTATTTGTTATATGGCTGAAAATTTTTCCCAACAGCGCGCGCTCTCATTGATTACTCCTTGGTCACATGACATCTAACAGTAACACTGTTTCCCGCCAAAATCTCTGAGCAGGCAACATCGCAAAAACTATGACGTCAGATGATAACAGTCTACTGTTACCCGCGAATGTTGACCGACGGACGCCGTTACAGCGAGGTTTAATAAATTTCCAGCTTCAAAATTTCCAGCTATGTAACGAATCTCGAATCTCAACGTTTCCGAACATTGAGATTCTCGGGAACAAAATTAACTGTTTCCTTCGGGACCAGTCATTAAGTGTTAATTGCCATGCTAAAGGCCCTCCATACACCAGAATTCTCTTTACTTAAAAAGGGTCTATTATGGAAACAACTAGGAATGTTATCACTCTACTCTCGATTAATACACTGCTGATCACTGCTGAGATGACAGTACATTAGGGGAGAAGGATTATCATCGCCGCTTTCCAATTATTAGGGAGATTAAGTAACTTGACGGCGAAGGCTACGAAAACGTCACTTACAAAGAGAAGTCGCGCTTCTTCAAACTTTAGCGCGCTTATTCCATCTCGTTCAATTAGTCAAATGCTGGCAAATTTTCCTGGAATTAAATTCTAAAAGAGTGTAAAGAAGTTCAGGAAAAGAAAAAAAAACTCGTCTTGTGTTCACGTCCTCCACAAAACGTGAAATTAGGTATTTTCACGTCGTAGTCGTGCAGTGACGTCAAAGAAGTGTACAAAAAAGCGTGACGCACGTGCAGAGTTGTTGTTTTGCCAATCTAAACCTATTGCTGTTTTGCCGTTCTCGTTCACGTCGCTGTCGTCGTTGGTTGAGCTTCCTATTATGACACCACATCGCGCCGATATCGAGATTCCAGCTCTACCCTGACGCGCTCCGCACTTTATAAAGGATGCTGGTCTCTTAGTGTTCTTCATAATCTAAATGATAATTGTGCAAACCCCCTGTATTTAAAAAAAGATATAGCAGATCCAAGGGGAGGGTGGTTGGGTTTTCCCCAAGTACTAGGTAGACATGACCAGCTCTTGATTAATCGATCGTTGTTTGGGGTGAGAAATTCTCTTGCATTTCATCCCTTATATGTTTTATAAAACCTAAAAGAATTCGTGCTCCACAATTGTTTTGGCTTAAAGCACAGCCCAAAACAACAACAACAATAACAATGTATTTACTGGCAGAACTATAAAGTTTAACAATACTTATGCCCCGCAAATAGCTTTTACGCTAATCTAGGCAGGAACAAGACTTAGCTTCTTCCCAGCAGCCCTTAACCAAGAAATGGTTTTAAATGAAATGAAATGAAGAGTCGTGGATGAGAGGACAACAGACGTGCCCTCTTACAATACATTTTAACATGTGAACAGTAAGCTCGGACGTCAGCACTCAAGACTCCTTTCGTGAACTGCGTCCTTGACCATAAAAAAATTGAACTCAGTTTAATCCAATAAATATCTCCCACGAGTGTAACGATGAGGTAGTCCTCGGTATTTACAAGGAATGGGAACATAACTCGCGCACCTCGGGGTCGGGGATAAAAGAATCAGGAAGGGGAAGGTATTGACTAGACAGTCCCGGTCGTTTCAAAAACAGGATATAACGACTGAATATACTTTATTGAGAACAAAAACCTTACCCCAGGGTAGCGGACTGAGGGATACAACAGCGACCAGCTGGTATCTAACAGAACCGAACGGCTTTTGTTTATAGCTCCTACCTTGTTATCGTCTATCAAATCCATAAGCTGTTGTGATTGTTTTTTGGCCTGGGAGGCGGTGTTTAAGGAAGTCAACCACTCCTTAATTTCATCCTAAGTGTTTAAAGTATTAAGTATGTTAGGAACTCTTCTAACTTCTATAAACAAAAGAGATCTTGTTCACATCTTATTAGGGACGGACCATTATTTTTTTGACAGGGGGTGGGGGAAGGGTTGGAAAATTTTCACAGGCAAGCAAACAATTTTTTTTGTCTCCGTCTTCCTGTAAACACTTTTTTTTAACTTGCATACTGTTTATTTCAGTGTTTACAGCCTCTGCAAACAATTTATTTCAATATTTTCCAACTCCCCTCCCCTCCGGTCAAAAAACTAATGGCCCGTCCCTTACTGAATCTAAGCATGAAAAATCGGATTCCGGAATCGGTAGCCTATTTTAACACAATTAGACAACAGCAAACAGACGTTTAAGCAGCTCGATTCTACACGCAGTTCCTTTCTACCGCTGTCAAGGCTTTTGTGCAAGTCTTCTTTTTCTTTTTAACCTCTTTGTAATAAGTCTGATAGTAAACTCACTCTGCTAATTTTTCCATCCTCATCTTTATCCAGCATCTTAAAGAATTTTTTGGCAGCCTCTACGTCAGCTTTCCCTGCCTTTTTTATCTTACCTGAAAAAATAATCGTTCCATTATTTAACACCGCATTAACTTGAAATGTTCCCTTGTTGTCTGTTTCAAATAAACATCTTTCGGTTCTAGCAAATATGATTTATCAAAATACAGCTGTTGTTTAAAGTTAAATCTTTTTCCGCATCTGTTGAATTCCAAAATAAAGGTCTTATCTGTTGTCATTAAAACTGTTTCCTGTCGTCTGTTGCAACGATGGCAAGGATGGACATGTATTGAAACTTGAAGAAGTTGGCTCAATTTTATCAAGTTTTAATGCTATGTCTACAGAAATCACCAAAAGAATTATTACGGTTAGTGCTCCCTGGTGAAATTTGTTTCATATCTTCTTCATATTACTATACAGGAGCATTTTTGGTAAAGGTAAACGCTTAAAGCTGCAATACCCTCGCGACATAGCCTCTTTAAATATCTGGGTACAAGACTAAAATACATCACTAGGTTCTTTTAGGTCAAAATTCGTGCGCTTACCACCGCACATTTCCCACGCATGCGCATGGTTGCATGATTTTTTTCACCTTGTCACCCGGTACCCTTTACACTTCCCGCGCTAAGTACCCGAGCATTGGTTGAATGCTATTTTCCGCGCTTTGCATAAGTTGCGTACTTTCCCGCCCTTGACGTCGATTGGATTTGGCGCCAGTTTGATCCTTTGCCCGACTTGATGTTGTTGGAATATTTTCCTCTGACCACTGGTTGCATATGTTTGCCCTAAGATGTTTGACGATTTAAGTTTTTCATCTTTCTATGATTATTATTTCTATTTTAAAACGTCCTGGCCCCGGTTGTTCAAACGTTGGATAGCGCTATCCACCGGATAAATCACTATCCAGCGGATAAGTATTACGGAAATCAATTACGCTATCCGCTGGATAGTGATTTATCCGGTGGATAGCGCTATCCAACGTTTGAACAACCGGGGCCTGTACTTTAGTGTCTTAAGTAATAAAGACGTAAGTTCATGTACTACAATTTACGGCATTTTCGAGCGAGAGACGTTTAGCAGTGTAATGCTTAAATAAAAATTGCGTTTAGGGCTGTCTGATGGCCTAAATTTGTACCTACCTTTATACTCTTCCAAGGTCATCAATCCATCTTTGTTGCTATCCCCCGTCTCCATATATTCCTTTATAAAGAAAATTAGGCATTAATGAAACGCAGTGACATTTTATGTAGGCTCGATTACCAGCTGCTGTTCTGGAAATGAGCCCGCGGTCCTCCCGGGAAAGAACAAGATTAGACCCGCGAGAACGGCGCAAATAGAGAAAAGTCCTACACTACCGTTCAAAAAGAGTAGAGGAAGTTTTCCCGGTGGTGCCTTCCCGGTGGTGAATGGGACTAAACTAAAGCTGATGAGCGTGAAAAATAGATTTTGCTAATTAGCACCATTAGGTTCGTCCCTGGTGAAGTTCGACGCGTGAACTGGCCCCATCATTGCAGCGATTTTCTTACTAAATGACAAGGTTCACACAAAAAAGTAAAAACAAAAAGAATAACAGAGTTTATAACTAAGTTGAAAGCAAAGAAAACAGAGGAAAAACGTACATCGATAACTACATCGTACATGTGCGTCCTTTCTTCCGGGTGAAACATGGAAATAATTTCGTCTTGGGAAAGTTGACCATCTTTATCTTCGTCCGCATGATTAAATCTTCTTTTCTTTTGTTCTTCTGTAGAGGCTAAGGGGGAAAAAAGGAAACACAAATTGAAAGTAATGTCATATAAAAAGTTAAGAAAGAGGTTTGACGTGCTTGCAGCCGTGTATGGCGTGGTTCTTGTAGAAAGGCTTCGTTCGATATCTTTTGATAAACAAAGGGTAAAAAGAGATCTACTTAGACAAATATTGCTTGGGATACAGAGAAAATGATAATCTACTGTTATTTTACATTTAAATTTTGAGGTCAAGAGACCTTGAATTTTAGTCATCTACTGACTAGAGTGAGAATAATGGGACACAAACCAGTTTCCATTACGGGATGGCAGGAACACTATTTCTAGTCTTTTTGGCGGCTTTGTTTTGCCAAATAATTTTATGTAAAATCACTCCATGTGGGTTTGAGTGGTTGCCGCCATCTTGAATTTGAGCTCGTTACCAGGTCATCGCGAAGTGATTAAAAGATTTAGAAGGAAAGGGTCTGTGAAAAACAGATCTTCTTATTTTACCTCCAATATTTTCTTTGCTCTCTAAATATTCTTCCCACGAAACCTTGTTGTCTTTGTTCTTGTCCAGTATCTCCACTCGAAATTTAGCTTCTTCGTCGTGAACCTTTTTCAACGTTTTTTCTGTAAACTTTGCAAGTTCTTCGACCGAAGTTTTATTATCAGAGTCCGTATCTGTAAGGGGAATTACTGACCTATAACACATACAAATAATAAAAAAATCAACAAAAATAACACATGGTTTGTGACGGGGGGCACTTAAATATCGATATCGTTGCATAACTGAGAGGGTCGCATCCATATGGCTCCATGGGATTGATTTTGTTTGCCCTTTACGATTAATAGAAAGTTTTGAAGGAAAACTCGCAGTTTGAAAATAACAGATGAATATCCACTACTGTAAATCACATTAAGGTTTCAGGTCAAAAACTAAAGAATGAAAACATACAAACAACACAAAAACTATCTTAAGATCTATTACCTGCAACCAGCAATCTTGAGCTTCTAAAAACTGTGGCGTGTTGTGGTTATATTTTATTATTATCATCATCTTAAATTTTACGTGTAAAGACTAAATAGTTCAACAGTCTATGGTTTCCGATTAACCCATTGCACCACTCAATAAACTCAAGCATTTAGTGGCCGAAAGAGTTTATGGGATATCATTTCATCCGCATAGCAAAAAACTTTAACAGATAAAACAATAAAGTGATATTGATCAAGAATCACTGAAACCCGAAAGACAACAAGCAAGCCTAAAATGACAGAGGTAGCTTTAAGCAAAGATCGGTGATCAAGTTAAGAATCACTCAGAACAAACAAACAAACAAAGAACCTACTGGATGAAATCGTCATCGCTTTGGTGAAGTGTTTTGATAACATTTGGACAAAATGAACAAACTCAGAAAAGCGAAACAGCAATAGATTAAAACTAAAGACAACTTACCGAAGCTTCTCCTCAAGGATCTCGGCATCGGTTTTATTATTTGATTTTTGAGCCTCCAAATTCTTGGCAAATGAATTAAGATCGAATCCAGCCGGACATCCTGCATGCACTCTTAATGTGTAAGAACACATTAGCATGATGGCAATTGTGCTCAAACCACCCATCATCTTATCCGTGCGAGCTCTTCAGTAAGAAAGTAAGCAAAAAGGATGGAAAGTTTAAAGCTCGAGGCCTGCGATTTGTAAGAGTAGAAGACACGTTTTTCGCTCGCGTTTAGCCACGTTGCTTAACGTATTGGCCGAAGTGCGATCTTCCGTAAACATATGACAGCTGATATAATATGCAATGTCGTCAATTCACCATTATGCAAAAATAGATGAAATATCGGAACAAACGCATTCTTGCGTTAAATGCTTCAGTCACGATTCTAAAAGTAATCAATATTTTCTACAATCACCTAAGAGAGTATTGTATATATTGTACAGTAGTTTCCATAGTTGTCAAAATTCAAGGAAATAGCTTTATTTTTCTGGAGTCGACGATATGTTGTATGTTGCATGGCGGTAGCGACGATGCAAAATTTAAACACTCAATGGAAAACCCACTGAGAGCAAATCCAATATTAAGTTGTATTATGAGAAAACAAAGCGGCGGTGTTAACCGACAGAGCGTGATTGTGCGTACGACGTCAAACAAACTTAAGTCATTAAGCGCTTCTATAAAAACGCTCAACGGGGTTAATGCTCTCAATTATATCTTTTTCAGAATCGTCATTGTGTCTTGGGTCAATATTTTAAATGTACTCCATAGGGTATCACTATACTTAGCTAATATGAGTTAAATTTCGTGGAAGGTGCGAAAAGAGTATAATTTTAAACCGAGCATATTATAGAAACAAATAGACGCTCGCAATTTCCTGAATAACTCTAAATGGTAAAATTTATCAATAAAATCGCGACGTGAGTATTGGGATTAGTTTTTGAAAATAGCGACGTCGTCACAGGGAGTGGCTATGTATACCGCAGCACATACCCAAAAGAACACGCCATTACGTCACAGACATTCGCAAGACCGCAAGAGATTCCTTTAGACCGGCTGACGAATCTTTCACGCGAAAACCGGAACCTTTTTCGTTATGTAATATACTTCAGCTAACTCTAGTAAACTGTTCTACCAAAGGCCGTCATTCTTTTGTCAATGACTAATTGTACCATGGTCCACATATGGAGATCCTGTGTCTTTAAAGTTCTTGCTTGATGTTTTGTCCAGACTGATAACCTTTATTCCCTGCGGTGAAAAGTTCCATGTGTGCTACCATTTCCTCTTGCTCTAAAACGCCATCCTGTGAAAAGAGTAAAGAAAAAACAGAACAGTATGACACTGAAAGAAAATCAAGGAAATTCAATAAAGCAAAAATAACGTAATGAGGACCTCACTTGGGCAGTGCACTGCTACTACATAGTGAAGAAGGCCAACAGAGGGCTTTATGTACTGAGATAATATCAAGAAGAGCAAGGTTCCGTCAGCTGATATTGTTCATATCTACTGCGCGCTAATTCGCTCTATACTAGACTACGCCTCCGCTGTCTTTGTTGGTTTGCCTAAGTATCCTGAAGTATCTTGCTTGCTATCTCGAGAACGTGCAAAAAAGGGTCCTTTCCATCATTTGGCCTGGTATTTCGTATGAAACAGCACTCGACAAAGCTGTATTATCCTTTCATTCTGACCGTCGGACAGTCTCGTGTATTAAATTTATAGGTAAGGTTCGGCCAGGTAACCCATTATACCCACTAATACACAACAGAGTGGTACCTGTATCTACCAGTGTGTGTCTAAGATCAGGGAGTTCTAGCAGGCCCATAGCCACAAGGACTGAACGTTTCTCAAATTTTGTTAGTGTTAAATATCAATCTTGTAAATCAATGTAGCGTATTTGTATATTTATTACAGCTTGTAAGGTATCCTACAATTCAGTCTTCCGACTGCAAAAGGGACATTAAACCAGTGATTTGATTTGATTAATGGTCCAAGTCCGTTCGCATCAACAAGAACCAGGTACGCCAAAACAGGGAACCTGTGTATAAGGATGTGGGAAAACATGCAACCTGAGCAAGACGCGGGAAAACAAGCAAGCTGGGCAGAACACCGAAAAATAGCAACCATTGCAAGTCGCGCGAAACATGCATGTAACTAGTGCAAGAAGCATGAATTAAGTGCAAGACGCAGGGAGACATGCTGCCAGACGCGGAGTACCTCAGGTAACCAGTTTTAACCGCAATAAAACTAGCTTACGAATACACCTGCAAATTATGAGGACGCTGTATCACAGACAACAGTAAAACCATGGGCTATAAGAAAAATGGATTTCGACGAAATAAAGGTTGAAGTAGGCTTTTGTCATTTCTTGTCAATTCTGCCCGTATATTTCTTGCAGAAAAGCAGACTTGTTTCCAGGCTGTTCTGTCAGAAATATATGGGTAGAATTGACCAGAAACGACAAAAGACTACTTAAATATGAGAAATTCAACTTTAATACACTGAAATTTAACCTTTATTTAGTCGAAATCCATGTTCCCTCAAGCCCTGCATGATTTATCATATGTTCTTGGCCATAAACTTAGGAATAGATAAGACCGATCAATCATATCCTCTACTTCTGAACCAGGCCGTAAACTGTTTAAGGAGTCCACAAGAAATGCATGTGCATCAGTGCGGATAACGTAGGTGTTGATATTACTAGATTTGCTTGCTGAGACTTAATACCTTATTGTCGTCCGCTATGTTCACAAGGTGTTGAGCCTGATTCCTTGCCTGAGAGGATGTACTAACTGCCGAAAGCCAAACTTTCATCTCCGCCTTTTTCAAAACAATAAGAACAAAACACACGTGGCTTAGCAAGACGAAAGCATCAATCAATCATAAAAGTAAGAGAGACTATGTGCGTTAGCGGGAATTCAAGGAAAAGGATTGACTTCTCTACTAACTGTAAAACGGGACGGAAATCAAAGGGTGGTGAGGTCAATGGCAGCATTGCCCACCAGGACCTTGGGAAGGAAATGTATAGGGTTCGAATTCGTTCTGGCTGCGCGAATGCGTACGATACTGGCTATACCGCGGAGGTTGGTAGTGTGTGCTTCCTTGCTCATTTGCTCCTATTCATGCTGGTTTCTTTTTATCAAGTTATAAAACTCAAGCAGGAGCATTCCTTACAAGCACCACCAACTGAGTTTTCAGAGTGTTCAGCACAAGGCTGAGATGCACGTTTTCTCATATCTGTCCCGGCTGATTTTCCAATCTGCGCTAAATCTTTCAATAACCCTAATTCGTTCAATCCCATCTGAACAAAACTTCAAGGAGTTTTCAACAACTTTTAATAGAAATTCTGCTTTTTCAAGAGTTTTTAAAGCGCCCAGTAAATCTAGAATTAAATACCATTGCCTTTCAAAGATCGAGACTTCAAGGAGTATTGAAAAATCCTGAAATAAAGAGACGAGTAAAGAGGGAAAAGACAAAAACCTAGTGAGAAAAAAGAAGTAAAATTGGAGGGCGTACGCGAAGAGGCGAGAGGGGGTAAGGGGGACATGAAACCCGGGAGAAATGACGTTGGTATTTAATATACTGTACTCACTTTGTTAAGCTTTCCGTCTTGGTCTTGATCCAACTTCTTGAAAGACTGCTCAGCGGTCCGGAGGTTCTTGTTCGCTCCGTTTACAGTCTTCACTGCAAAGATCAAGAAATGAAAACTATTGTAGCGGTATTAGTCTAAGGTCACGTTATCTAAGGCCAAAATGGTTTTCTAAATCAAGGCCGCAGGCATCAAATAACAATAGGGAGTTTAAGCTGGCACTACGGCGACGGCAACGAGAACGAGAAAAAGCGATTGGTTAAGATTAGCGAAACAACAACTCCGCACGCGCATCACGCTTTTTTGTACATTTCTTTGTCGTCACTGCACGACTACGAAGTGTGTTGCCTAATTTCACGTTTTATCGACAACGTGAACATACGACGACGAATCTGTCTTACTCTTTTTAAACTTGGATATTTTTCTTAAGAATTCAACTCCAGGAGGGTTCGCCTACATAAAACATAGTGGCCGAGTTGGGGTTAATCGCGCTAAAGTTTCATAGATCGAGAACTCCCTGGGGCCTGTTCTGAAAAGCGCCTCAGCCTACGCGGTCCAAGAAACAGGATGAAGCCTTATCCGGCTTTGCCCAAATTACGATGGTTGAAGTAAGGAGTCATTTACGCTAGTCTGTTGGAGCCGTTCAGCTCCCCTCCCCTCCCCTTCCCCCTCAATGTTTTTGATATACCTGCACTGTACTCACAACCTGAATTCCTGGAACAGGTTAGCAAATAGGAAATTACCTTTGTATTCATCGAATGATAGAAAACCATCTTTGTCGCCATCTACAAATTCAAGGAATTCCTACGATAAAATAACACATAACTTAATGCTTGTTGAACTTTGCGGCCTAAAAAACGTACAATCGTGACCTAGAGCGTCAATATAGCAACACCTTTTGTTTCCCTAACGACAAAAAAGAAGAAAACAAACTGTAAATCGCGGGAGGATCGCAGAGAAAGCACGAAATTTGTCAAGAGAGAGAACAGTTCACGACTCTCAGGGTTACATCAGTGGCAAAGTCAACAAGATCAGTTATTTATTATAAACAAGAAAACGCAAAAGTAACGAAATCTTACGCCAACTATAACAGTAAACATGTGTGGATTTTCCTCGGGGTGGAACATGGATATCAGCTCGTCACGTGACAGCCCGCCATCCTTGTCTACATCCGCGTGACCAAATCGTCTTCTGTCTCGTTTACGTTGTTCCGCAGTAAACGCTGTAAAAAACAACCAACCAACCAAATAAATGTGGCAACAAAACAGGTTGTTGAAAGTTGCGGGAAAATTTCTGATTAGATAAAATTTCGTCTTGAGCCAGTGAAACGCGCAGATGTTGTTGCAAAAATTAGAGCTACTCTCTACTTCCTGCAACAACTTTTCGCAAACTGCAACAACATGTTTTGTTGCAAGGTAGGTTTGATTCGTGGTTGGCAAAACGCGTAACATAGACTTTCAACTCATTTTTTAGCAAGTTGCTAAACAAGTTGCGCATTTTTGTTGAACGTTTTACCCTAGCTTAAGCACGTCGCATGTGCATTAAATGTTACTTTGTCATTTTTAAACGCATCCTACAAGGCTAACATTTTGTTCAACAGGTATTGCAGCGATGCTGCAAAACAATTTGCTTGTTATTGCTCGTTTTACTAAAAGCCGTGCACAACAAAGACTCAGCCCCTTTGAGTAGGGTTAGCCCGTAAAATCACAAAACGATTCGACAAAAAGGTTACCTCCTTTTTTCTCAGCGCTTTCCGTATACTCATCCCAGCTAACTTTGCCATCGTCATTAGTGTCCAAAGATTTCAAACGAGTATTGGCCTCATCTTTGTAAAAAGCTTTCATACTTTTGTCTGTCCGTGCGGCAAGTTCTTCAACAGATACCCGACCATCACCGTTTATGTCTATTAACGGAATAACTGACCTGCCAAAAAAAAAACGGTAGTAGAAAAATAACTGTTTCCTTTTTATATTATTTTTCGTCAAAGCACACTCCCTACAGACCTTTTCACGGTTTTTTTTAAACTTTTGACATGGGAAAGTTAGGGAAAATCTGTCGACACCACTAAAAAGAGCGACTTAAGATTGGTAAAATTGCGAAGTTTGGAAGTAAGTTATTGAACACTAGCGAAGATATAGCTCCTGAAAGTCGCGAAATTTTGCAGACGTTTGTATGGTGGTGGTGTTGTTGTGGTGGTGGCGGCACAGGGTCCAGAGGAGTTTCGTGTGAATAAATGAATTACTTATTTTAAGTCTCACCTAAAAAAATGTCTATACCTGTCGCCTAGCACGATTAATTAGCCCAATGGGATCTTTATGAATCTACTGTAAACGACCTTATCTGACCCAGATCGACTTTATCCTCGCTGGCGCACGGCACGTCGCCCGAAGGGTGACCGAAGGCCGTCGCCCGAAGGGCGACCGAGGCACGAAGTGCCGAGTAAAAGAAAGGACAAGTCTTTCCGTATTTTATACTATAAGCCGATCTTGCGAGCCCTCAGTCTCTTGGTTTGCGGTCTATACAATATGTAACGAAACTGTGACGCGATCAAAATAACCCATTTTTTCAGAGGTTTTCAACGGGTTTTGATGTTCTAACGACAAACACTTCTCCTCTGGACTCTGTGGTGGCGGCTGCACAAACTTGCTCCTCAACATACAAACGTCTGTAAATTTTGGCAACTTTGCGGAGCTATATCTTCTCTCGCTTAAAACGTATCACCTTCAAATCTGGCAATTTTACTAATTTTAAAGCCCTCCTTCCAGTGGTGTCGACGGATTTTCCCTAACTTGTCCATGTCAAAAGTTGAAAAAATCGAAGAATATTTTTTTCTTCGCGACGAACGAGTACAAACGCCTTGCAGGCCAGTGATCGCCAGTGGGTAAAACACGAAGGTACCTACAAGGGGGTGGGTGGAACGCGAGAAATAAGTTCTCTTCTCCGAGAGAAGTCAAATGTGCCCCAAAAACTTGTGCTGTACGAATCAGTTAAATAAATATAGGGGAACAAAAGAGGCTTGTCTATGATCGTCTATGGAACATTTCCCTGGACCCCTCGCGGTTTGTAGGTTGTCACGCAAGGAGTTGATATCCCATAAAAACATGGACAACATTAAAATACCGCAGAGTATGCCATGCATCCCGAGATGGGAATTATGGTCTTGTTCGTTCAGAGTGAGAGTAGAACTTCTTTGATTGTAAATCGGTTGTCTATGTGAACAACAGAATAATTGTTTTAGCCCAAGATTGATCTGCAACGGGTTGAACCATATTTCCACCACAACGTGTTTGGCACAATCTGGTATAATTTTGATATTGTTCCTAAACTCTTCCCTTATTTCCCTTTCAAAATATCACATATCACAAACCATTTTCCTGAATGTACATTCAAAAGATAAAACTTCTATTCTCTCACCTTAACCTTGATTCTTCTCTGTCTTTGTCAGTTTGAGTAAAATGGTTTCGGTGATTCGATGATTGTTCATGACCCTGAAAATGAGCTGAAATTCCTCGCCATGGAGCCAGGTAAAACAGGACAAGAAATACGACGTACATGACCATGCTTCTTCAAAGTTAAGGCTACAGTTTACCAACTGTGTTTGTGTAAGGATACTTTTATTGCGAGAGAAAAGGTTCCGCCGACAAAAATATCAAGACATCTTTGTCTACCAGGATTGTGTGACATAAACGTGTTTCCGGTATCGGAAACGGAAGTCCTACGTCACAGGCTGGTTAGAGAGAGGTGGGACCAACTCCCTTTCTGTGATGATGCCAGGCTCGGAAGATCGCGAAAAGGTGAAGAAAACAAATGGACTCATTATACGGGAGCTCTTAATTGAAGATCACACTGTCCCCTCCAATCTTCGATATATTCCTGTCAACGATGGTGGAAATACTGAACTTGATCTCTACCCGATCGTAGATAATACAACTTGATTACAGCTTATACTCCCATGCGCTCGACTCATTCCAAGCTGTTTTATCTCCACATCCTACTTGGCTTTATGTCGCCTTCAATCTCTCTTCGCATACTCTCCTTCGCAGCCGCTCGGGCCGGAGTCACGCAAGCTCCAGGCCCCCGAGCTTGCGTGACTCAGGCCTGAGCGGCTGCGAGTGAGACTACTCTTATTGATCGAAGCGTAACAGACTTCATTTCATTTGAAATTGTTACCTTTTCGCGCTGCTTTTAAATGAACCCTTTCTTATTTTATAGTTGATTTAATTCAACTCATCATTGCTAATCCATAAATAAATCACAACAAATAGTACCTTTTTCCCATGGTTTGGCAAGTACCTTGAAGGCCGCGTACCCTCACTTAGCTTCCACTGTCGCGTAATTTTCGCGTGCCTACGCACGTACTTTTTACGCGCGTAAATAAAATAGAGGCAGTGTATGGAAGGTAACGCGTAAACGTCAAAGTTGAACCTCACTCAACTTTTACGTACCGTGTACGGCTGTGCGAATGAGTACGCTACTAGCCAGACCAAACCTGGGAAATTGCAGGAATGACTTTTTTAGCGTATTAGCGAAGACGGGGACTATACAATGTAAAGACTGGAAGGACTGTGTCCCCTGCGCGAAGCTTTGAAATGTTTTAGGTGAGACAAGACCTGATTACGCTACCACAGGATGACAAAACGTTTCGAAGTTTCAGAACGAAGTGTCCAAAAGTGGTTACGCCTTAGGAGATATGTCACACAAAGTATCACTAACCGTAACAACTATGATTTTATTATAACTGAAAAGTCATCTTGGAACTCACTGTTAAAAATGCCTCATATGCTTTACAGAATTTTAACCAACCACTTATAGTTCAACGAGGAGCCATCCTCGACCTTAAGCTTTTACTCCTTTCTCGGGCAAAGAAGAGCTCCGAACTTGACGGCGAAAAAACATGGGCGCACCGCGTACCGTAAGGAAACAAGTATTTTCCACCCAAGGCGCAACTGCACCAATGAAACAAAAATATTGAAAATGGTGAGGCTATCACTTTTTGATCACAATGTAAGTCTAGTATCATATTAAATATTGTGCAACTTAAGAAAATAAGGACTTTTTGTTATCTCTAAGTCATTTATAAAACTCTTTGCTTCATAAATATTTTTGCTCTTAAAATAATTCCAATTAATACAACTCTTCTATCATAACATCTTGAACTGGAACAATTGCGTGTATATACTACCTAAAACAAATAGAACTACCAACTAATTTTATGGCTAGCTTGTACCCAATCTTCTCGCGGTTCTGACACCAAAACAATACTGCACTCGCAAAACAATAATTGCTCTCGCCCGCTAATCTCGCCAGCTACGCATCCAAATGTCTTCAATTCTATTGTACAGAAATAAGAGAGAATAAGGTGCCTCATTCTCTCTTGACAGCACCCATCATCGTTATAATAAGTTTACGTCAACCTGCCAATGAAAGTTTCTTTTTTCTAGGAGGAAAGAAACTGCAACGTATCAGAAACTGGATGCGAGAATCAGCTGTTGTCGCTTTTTAATTTCCCGCGTGCTGTCATTGCGAATCATTACGTTTCTCGGTTGCCACTTTTCAACAATCAACATTCTTTGTCCAACAAAATATTAGCAAACCAAGGAAAAATTGTCAAGCGAAAACACGAAGAAATCACGTTGGGTGAAAACATTCTATCAATAAACCAATCACAAGATGGTGACACCCCCCGCCCCCGTATTTCTCGGTCAAAGGCCAATAAGATGTTTGATATCTCTCACTCTCTGTCTCCTTCTGTCTTCTTGGCTTTGCGTCTCCATGCCAAACGCCTGGCCCATTAGCTCACGTTTCTTTTCCTGCAAGCTGAGCATGCGCTCTTCCACGGAATTGGTCACAATATACTGCAAATGAGAAAGCAATTACTACACCATTGCCTAGTTTCAAATCGAGAGGGGCTGGGTACGAGCCGGTTTATTATGGTGTAAACAACACGAGACCCTCATAAACAAACAAGCTAAAGAGGTGTAATATCAACCATAGAAATGAAGTCAAAATGTTCAAAACTTTGCAGTGAAACAGCAACCCGCACTAGAGTTCTGCAGGCCCCGGTTGTTCAAACGTCGGATAGCGCTATCCACCGGATAAATCACTATCCAGCGGATAGCGTAATTGATTTGCGTAACACTTATCCGCTGGATAGTGATTTATCCGCTGGATAGCGCTATCCAACGTTTGAACAACCGGGGCCTGAACATTTTGACCGACTTTAGAGTGCTGTGCTGGGGTCTGGGGGTTTTGTGGGGAAGTAAATAGTGGAAATCTAGAAACTCCGTAGAAGCGCGTCGGAAGAATTGTTATTAAAACATCTAGTAGTGACACTGCGATAAAAGTGGAGGACATTTGTGCTCGTTCAACCCACCAGAGCAATCTCTTGCATCTACCTGCTATAAGAACAGAAGTGGCCAAGAGATCCTTTTATTACCATGGAAGTATGGTTTTTAATAGTTATTGTAAATGTCCTTAATCTTGAAAGATCTTGTTGTTATTAGTTCATTTGTTATATTACATTTTATTATTATTATTATTATTATTATTATTATTATTATTATTATTATTATTATTATTATTTTTATTATGATTATTATAACTTATAGTCAGGTGTGCTTTGTAAGCTCCCTGAGTGGACTGCCCTGGGTAATTACTTTTTCTTTATTTTAAATATCTATCGACGTCATCTTTATGCTCGATAAGTGTATTGACCATGGAAAATTGTTGTCGATTTGTTAAATTGGCCATTTTGAGTTCTTAAAGAATTGGTCGATAGTTTCTAATTGCATTATGGGACTATTTCGGGGAGGCGGACTTTTTAACAAATCGGCAATAATTTTCCATGGTCCAGACTCTCATCGATCATAGAAATGACGTCAAAATGTTCAAAACTCAAGTGGAACCACCATGGATCCATAGAACCACAAGCCGAAGGCGAGTGTTTTCAAAACAAGTTTTGAACATTATGACGTCATTTCTATAGTCGATAAGAGTATAGACCACGGCATATTGTTGTCCAATAACATTTGCAGTTTTCGACGACCATTTCTGTTGACGTTTCCGGGAAAATCGTACGCGCAAGAAAGAGAAAACAAATGGATCAATAATTAAGTTTCTAGGAAACTGGCCACCTACCCCTCTCCGAAGTCATCATTAACACCTACTTCTCATTTAGGGCTAAATGTTGGGTTAGGGGAGGGGTAGGTGGGGAGTTTCCCCTGAAACCTAAATTGATCCAAACAAATTTCCATGGTCTGTGCTCTTATTGAACATAGTTCTCGACCAATCAGCGCGCGAGAAATCGCTCAGTTCTTGTAAAATCTTTTACTGACTGTTACAAAGTTGCGGAGGGAAACCTCGTCAAATGATTCTTCCCCTAAACAGTCCCAAAGTGCAATTCGTCAATACACCCACCCATTCGCTTAAGTCCCCTGAAAATGACCAATTTAAAGTGAGTGTCGAAAATTCTTTGAATAGAAGCGTTTAGTCGCCATTTTTACTAATTTTTTTACTACTTGCCATAGTATATAAACATAAGAACATAAAATCGGTCCAATATTCTAACCTTAGTAATGATCACTTCTTGTGTTTGACCAAGGCGATGGCTGCGATCGAAACATTGTTCCTCGACAGCTGGGTTCCAGGCCTACGATAGATAAATTAAACATCGTCACAAACTTTGGCCCTACGCTGTTGAAGAAATAGCCTGCCGTCTGTGACTACTGACGACCTCGTAAGGTGCTACAGCAAGGTAAAGGCGACTACTCTACTAGGCTACAGTGGCACTATACTAGGCAGTTCCCAAGAGACCCCTAAAAATAATAACCTAAGAATGCGTAAATGACCTTGTCTGTACAAGGTTGTTTAAAACGTAATCCTAAAGTGTAATAATCAGCTTTAAGCTATTGAAAAATATTTTCCTGTGGTAATGTTTACTATGTTGTACAAGGCAGGTCAACTTTTGAGTCTATGTATGAAATCCTTAGGTGGGACCATACAAACGAACGCTACTGAGCTACCCGGTCCTGAGGTACTGTTTATTATACTGTACAAGGTGGTTCTAACTTTTGAATTTGTGGATGAAAGCCTAGCGTGTTAGCATTTTAAATGAAGGCTACAGAGTAGTATTTTCCTGTAGTATTGTTTGTTGTGCTATACAGGTTAATTCTATCTTCTGAAGACCGTAGATGTAATCCTATGGTGGGTTTTAACCCACTACTAAAACCTTCTATGCAGTAATCATTCTCGGGCTTTTCCTCTGTATTCAAAAGGAATGTACTTCTTAATTTTGAATTTACAAGTTGTAAGGCTCAGGCTATGTTCTATAAGCCAGAGAGCGAAACAAGCGTGCTTCAAATGTAATATTCCTCGTTCTTTAAGCCATGAACCAAAACAAGCACGCTTCAAATACAATATTCTTCGTTCTACAAAAGGGGGCTAAGTAACCGGGGCGAATTGACCGGTAACCCTATGTTCAGACGGCCCCGGACGAATTTTCACCCGGCTGAAAAATTTGCCTGCAAACTTAGTTCATACTGGACGATCAATATTTTCGCTCTGTTCACATACAACTTTGAACGGGCTGGGCGTCTAAATTCTCGCATGTTCAAGGTGGCTGGAAAACACACGAATTTTCAACCGATCCCTGAACATTCGTCCGGTGCGGTGTGAATGTAGCCTTAAAAAAACCAACCGGATCTAACAGAAATACACGGGTAGCAGCTGTTAGATTCAATCCCACTCCTCCAGCAGTCAGCGACAACAGAAACACTGTAGGAGAACTGGAACTCGGATCCGAAAATGTTTCTATGGCGCGAGCCCTGGCTTCCTGGGTCATTCGTCCATCCAGCCTGACAAACAAGAAATCTTGTTCCTTCAACGCGTCCTCTACTATATCCAAGAATGAGGTGAATTGCGACACCACAAGACTCTTTCGGGAGGGGTCTTTGTCGCGTATGGCACACAACGCCTTCATCAAAGTTTCGAGCTGAAAAAAAAGGGACATAAAAACTGTATATGTAGCTCTCTAAAAGTCAACTCGACTTGCGCGTTAAAGGAGGCGAATCAGTAACCCACTCCATGGAGATCTTTGATTTAGGGCATTTGATTCATAAGCTGGTAGTATCACGTCGTCCAGAGGACGCTTGAACTAGGAGAGTTAGGTGCCTTCTGATCCAAAACGCTACACACCTACCGCGGGGTACATGAACTCGCTTGTTGAGTGGTTCGAATTAAGGTGCTTTTGGGGCACATCCCCCAAAGAAAAAAAAAACAATAAGGTAGAATTCCAATCATGAAAAGCGCGTTATCGTTGGTCAAATAAAGAATAATCTCTGCGTCACGCGGTTCGTAATAGAGACAATGCACTTCATCTACGCCACAAATACTATATTTATAATTTTCTTACAGAAATAGCAAAGCTTTAATGCTTGTGTATTGTTAAACTATTAAGGACTTGGCTATAAAGTTGATATTTATTTACGTCAAACCTTGGAGCTCGTCTTGGACTGTCCAGATTCCTCGCTGGGTTTTTCCGTTTCTGTGGACTTCTTTTTCTTCTTCTCCGGAACTTTGATCAGATCATTTTCATTCACGGGCGCACGACAAAGAGGACAATTGGGTGCAGAAGTCTCTGACGTAATAACATCCATAATGCATTGCTGACAGAAAACATGCGCACAACGCGTAATGACTGGTTCGACTAAGGAGTCGAGGCACACCGAACATTCTTCGTCCACTCCCGAAGATAAGGTCACGAGGAGATCGTTGATAAGTCGCTGAGTGTCGTGGTCTGCATCAAGGTCGTCATCGTCTGAGTCATCCAGACCTGGAAGGACAATAAACAATTGAGTTTCAGTACAATTCGTGCTCTATAGGCGAATATTTGCTGACGTCATTGTTGACATTTTCCCTCACTGGCATACGACTTAACTCATAAAAGCTGTGGCCATATACAATTCAAAAGTTAAAAGAGCCAATTAACTTGAGCATTTTATGCAATTTTCAGCTCTTTGCAAGTAAAGGATATTTCAGTCCTCGAAAACTGCGAAATTGCTGAGTGACAAAACAGTTAATGAGCCATACATTCTTTGAAAAATTTCGAGTTCTTAAAAGATAATTTCTTCGACACCATTTGGTATATCGAACTTAAATGTTTAGAGATAACTGAAATTGTTAGGCTCTTTCAATATGCAGAGATTTTACTTCATTACCTTCATCAGATAATGATAAGCAAATGTTACTGAAGTACAAAAATGAAAAGAAGGATTGGCCTACAGCTCTGACTCAAAACGAGAGCCGGACAAATTGTGCCGTTGTAAAAATAAAGATCCTTCATAGAATGCTCCATAGTGGGAAAACCTGCCAAGCTATTTGTTCAATGTTGTACTTGTTTGTTTTACTGCCATGAAATGGAGTAATAGTTACCTTGCAGCAGATTTTGTGCATGTTGAAGCGACTCGCTGTCTTTAGCGCACAAGCTGGGATGTAAACAAAGCTGCCTGAGCCGCATTAAAATGGCGAAACAGTGGGCGTACTTTTTCAGCACCGTACCATCCTGGAGATATCTGAAACAAAATTTTGAGATGCAATTCATCGTGGGAAATTGTGCTATCCTGGTGTAACTAGCTACGCGGTTTTATTATTACCGCGGAAGACTGACAGGACAGGAAGGATAAAGAGACAAAAGGCTCTCTTTCTTGTCCCTTAACATCACCCTGCGTGATAGCCTGAGTATCAGGCCTTCCTAAGGGGCTAGTGGAGAGGAGATTTTAGAAGGGGGAGGGGGAAGGGGGGAGGGAGGAGGGGGGAGAAGAAGTTTCTCTCCTTCAGCTCTCTCCCTTTTTCGCTTCCATCTTTCCCCTTTTCCTCCAGAAACGCCTGATACTCAGGCTACCTGCGCGAGCATCTCTCTGGCGCCCCTTTGGTAAATATTTTGAGAAAAGAACCAAGGCTATGCTCAAACTATATAGCAGAGCATTTGAACCGGTAAGAAAACCAAACTGGATAGGGATTCTGTTCACACATACGAACAGTGATTAACGGAGCGAAGTTGCGCAACGCCGACCTCTAAAGTGGAGAGTCACATATCGGATATGTGTTCATGCTATACCGAATAGATTTTCGAGTCGCAAAAAAAGCTATCCGCAAAAGTGTGAACATAGCCTTAGAATCCATTTAGCGGCTACGAGTTTCCCGGGACACTGTCAAGTTGTTCCTAACCTTGCAATGATCAACTGTCCATGGTTCTGCATGGCATCGTACAGTTTCCGTTCCTCGTCTGATAGCTCCACTTCTTGGATGACCACGGTCCGAGGTGGTAGCTTGACCAGCGGTTTACCCTCATCCTCGTCAGACTTTAGCCGTCTAATGGAGATATGTTTGAGGAGTTTCTGCAAACGACTATGAGCAAAAGAGAAAAAACACTTTATTTGAGTGTGAATGTATTTAGCACTCCTAGTGGAGACGGGACCGCCATTTTACGTGGTCATCCGAGCAATGCGAAGGTCTAACCGTTTGCAGGGCAAAGTAAGCAAGTAAGACCCTGAGTATTGGTCCGATCCGGGTTATCGAGCCTACGACCTCCCGTTCAGACAGCAGTCAAGTACTCTACCAGCTGAACTTATTATGCTGCGGTTAAACGAACCGAAGTTCAAAAGCAAAAGCAAATTACGCTTATCTCGGAAAACACGGGAAAAACAAATACAAATACAAGGGCGTGGTAGTACAGTCTACGAGACCAACAGCTTCGTGAGTGGAAATTCACCATATATCACAAAATAAGGCTAGTAAAAAAACTATACGAGAGTACTTGTAAGAAAAAAAAACATGCAAATCCTTGAAAAGGGATAGAAAAATGTCTACATGCTCAGCTCATTAATTGCATTTATTATAGGCTATATCCGCGGACGGGCAAGATGAAGCGAATCCTGCGTTTTGAGTGGCTACCCCTTTGCCCCAAAGCACAAAAAACACCGGGGAAGAATGCAAAAAAGGTGGGGGATAGAGAGCGAAATTTTCACTATTGCATATGCCTGAATTTCGAAAGCTGCAATTTTGCATCAGCACCAAACGCCAACGTAACACTCGAATAAGTAGTTTTGGTTCTATTTGGCTACAGTCTTGGACAAAAAATGTTACGAAAAAATGTTTTTATTTTTTGGTTTCAGGATAAAGCTCTCTAAAGCAGTAGGATTTAAAAAAACTCGCCCCTTTGCCCCAAAGACCATTACTGCCTTACTGGACTATTACCGCCTCCAAATGAACAACATTGACAAGGGTGGGGTGGGGAAGGGATCCTAGTGGTACCCGATCTGCAGGATAGGCCTTTTGTGGGTAAGAAAGTGCAAAATTCTTCACACTTTTTGTTCAAGATCGTAGCATAATGTACAAAAGCCTTAATGTTTGGCAAAAATTTCTCAGGGTGAATGAGTTAGACAGAAGTCATCTTACTTGACAGCCAGCTGACAACCTCTTCTGACACTGGTTGCCAAAGCAGAGTTCCACCAGCTTTTGTCGTCAAATGGCTCCAAACGCAAAAACTTTACCACGGACCACAGGTCATCCAGTCTGTTCTGTATCGGTGTTCCTGTGAGGACCCACCGACGCTTGGCTTCTAGCTCTGCCATAGCCTTAGTCAAGCGAGTCTGAGGGTTTCTTATGGTATGACCCTCATCTAGGATGACACGCAACCATCTAATCTTGTGAAGTGGGGAATCATTCTGCAAAGAAAGTAAAGTGGCATGACTGAATGTGCCTTGGCGCCTGTTCATGAAGGTCCTGATTATTAAATAGCCCAGAAAGCTGTTATTGGCTTTACATTAAAGATGGAGGTTTCAATAGTTTAGCAGAAAACATAATCAATCGTCAGTTAACAAAAACGCGCTTTTATTCTTTTCTGACGATTAGATTTGAATAATTAATTCCGGGCCGGAAAAGTTACCGCGACTTTCGAGACACGGGCCCTTAAACAGAGTGTTAAATCAAAAAAAATATTTTTTCCACTTAAATAGATGCCCAAGGCTTGCAGAAAAAAGTATCTAACAACTGAAAAAAATACGATCTGGACATTTTTACAACAACTTGTTAGAGGGCATGTCACTAGTTTATTTTATTCTTTCAATGTTTGAAAAAGCCTTGAGTTACTGTGTGCACCGCCTAAGTGCACAAGAGATTGGAATAAGTGTCTGGATGACAGATCAAAGGGGACAGACATTCAAGGCATATACCAGAGGCTCTTTTAACCGAGTTCAATAATTGTTTTATCACTCGATCACAGAAGCAATCTACCATTTTCACGCAAGAGTGATCGCAAGAAGGAGGAAAGTGTGCTTTCATTAATGAGCAGAATATTATTAATGTTTAATTTTTTTGCAGGTCACGTGGCGACCTCTCGGTCAACAAAAAGGAAGAAAAATTTGCATCAAATGATAACAAGCCTTGCTTGTATTCAGACACGTCATGGAAGATTTTGCAGCATTGAGGGCTAGCATGATATGGGATTGAACTTTTGAAGCATGCAAGGCACCTTGGGAAGAGTGAAGAAGAGGATATGCCTGAATTTTTTGGCCAACCATCCCCATGGTCCATTTGCATTAAAGATAGTGCAACCTGCCCTTGTTCCCTTAGGCATATGGATGCCTGGGTACAAGCAGCTGCTAAATTATACGCAATGACTATGTGGATGACTAGCCTCAGGGTTCGTATCCGTTTTTGACCAAAAAAACCAAGTACTTTTCAAGGACATTCAGGGACACATTTCCCATTTTTCAAGGACTCCATTCAGTGCAAAAAAGAGCCTTGAGTCTATGTCTTTTTTAGTTCTTTCCCAACATGAGCAATTTTATTTGAAAGGTCTTTCTATGTTAGTTGGGTTGGATAAAGTTAGCACCAAAATTCAAGGACTTTCCAGCACTGACTGCAATTTTCAAGGCTTTTCAAGGCCTTGAATTTCTATTTTAAAATTCTAGGACTTTCAAAGTGTGTGCGAACCCATTAGCCTGTTTGAGAATCTCATGTGAAATTAAAAAACAAAGGACTAAAATCAAGGCATCACAAATGGCATACTCACTCTGCTGTAGTCGTTAGTCAATGTGGGATAGGTGGTCAGCACAATGTCTTGCTGTCTAAGGAACTTCACATCTCTGAGTCGCTCTGGTCCATAATACATGTAAACTTGTAGACTAACATCAGGATGAACATGACTACAAATCTGATCCTAAAAAAACAAAGAAACAACTGGTCAGTCAATTTAGTAAAACTATCAATTCATGTAAATTTAGCCAAGGTCAAAAGCGAAGCTCTTGTGGGATCTTTAAAGAAATATCTTTCTCAAGTTACTTAACTTTTGGCATAAGAAAAAAGGCAAAATGAATTCCTCCTCGTCGGGTCAAATGGTGTTTGAGAGTTCAGCTGTTTTGTTGCCATCTGCCAGTACCTTAATCTGCCCCGCCCACCCACCCTTCATGTGCATTTTGGGTTGTTTTAGGATTTAAAGTAGTGCTGTAGTTCTGGTTGTTCTTGTATGTAGTTTCTTGTTAGCCGTTTATTAGCTGATTTGTGCTGTAATACGAGTAATTTGTGGTGTTAATATTAAAAGTCAGGCTGCAAGATTCATACTTACTGTCCAGTTACTGAGGACAGACAGTGGACACACAATTAAGGTAGCAGCGTGGTCATCATCTGACTGAGGTCTGCTGTTTACTTTAGCATCTTTTTTGTTCCCACCAGCTGAAAGCCACGGTCCCACCAACACATCATCCTCATCAACGTTGATGGGTGTGTGCTGAGTTTGGGGTGTGTGAACATCTTTCTTGTCTTTGCACTTTTCCTTCTTTATTGATTTACTACGGAGAATAACAAACATAAAGTGCTCAGGAAAAGGACAACATTTGAACACGTCGTCTTAAAAGTATAGAGCCTTATAGCATAATCCAGTACCCCTGGGCTATGGGGCATGACTTTCTCTGCATACGGCAGAAAACATACAGTACTTAGCAGTTACATGAAGGCAACAAAGCATGGACTTGGATAAAATTATTAACAGACAACTAAACCAGCAACATACCTGGAAAACTTGCTTAAGTACATCTGTCTGAACTTAAAGCCAGGCTGCTTCAAAGTCTTGCTGTCTGGCAAACTGTAAATTATGTAACAGTGCGGTTAAGTCAACTGGCTGTAGCAAATTTAAAACACAATATATATGACTGATATTCCAATCAATGTTCTTCTCTAAATTAAGTCAGCTACACGTATATTTCCTAACAGAAAGACTGTGGATGAAATCCTAAATTTGAAGTGAACAATCAACAAACTATAAAAAACACAGATTCACAAACACAAACACAAAAATTGACAGAGAGATTCAGGAACAGGAATATCAAAAATTCAAAGCAGAGATGAAGCAGTACAATTTCCTCAGATTTTTTAGAAGATCTACAATGGTTTACTTGTCTGCATAAGTTATGTGACTACCTCTTCTTTTTATCTGCTGTGTCCTTTTTCTTTTTTATGGTTATTTGTTTGACAGATTCCTTGTCCTCCATCATGACATCTCCACCTCCATCTCCATCTCCATCTCCACTGTTGCTGTCTTTCCGCAGCATCTTCTCAGGTTTACAGTCCATCCCTTCACCTGAAGTAGATGCTGCCCTCTTGAAAAAATATATGAACAAAGTGTTTAGAAAGAAACCCTACACAGACTATAATTAATGAGGACAAAAATGCACGGCAAGTGTATAGTAACAACAATATATTAACTATCAAGTAATGTTACTGTTAGACTAAAGGCAAGGACACCAGGGTGTGGTTCCTCAAAAGATGGTTTCAAGTAAGTTTGACCCAACTTGGACCAGAGCCACATGGGTGGAAGGTCACCATTCTACCATGCTTTCTGCGCCCATCCACAGTTGCTTGAAATCGTTTTTCTGGGTGGATATTTGAGTTAATTGTTAAGGAAACCGAAGACGAAGGGTGCTCTGCACTCCTTCCCATCGTCCCTGACTTGTGCTTCTGGCTCATCTCCCACAACCCTCAGAAAGATTGCAGAAGAAAGGCAGAAATCTCCTCCCTTTGTTACCATATTTACTCAGAAAAGGAACTGCAGTGATTATAAACTTTTCTGGAGATTTCAAGGTAGCACCTTTTCAAGGACGCTTCTCATTAAAAAGGTACTTACCACTTTTGTACATTACTGGTATTATTGTTAATTTTAATGCCAGTCCTGTTGAAAGTTCTCCTGTTTGAGTGGCACGTGTTTGGAAGTGCTGCTTACATGTATTCAAGAGTAGAACTTTCAAGTAAATACAACTGTCAAAAGAAAGTTTTTTCCATCAAAATGAATGACGGAACCTAACAGTTGCACACCTTGTGAGCCGACGACTTCCTGGAGAACATTGGCTGTCCATTAAGGTGATTAGCCATTATTAATGTGATGACAGTAAGTGTCTTTCCAAGCCCCATGTCATCAGCAAGGATACCTCCTTTAGGAGAATGTGGCTTTCTATCAGTGGACATCTTTGTTCCTTTGTTGAACCAGGTACTCTTGTTGACCTGGGACCAGAATGGTGCTAGATCACCATTGTTTTCTCTCACCATCATCCAGTGTACGGCTTGTAACTGGTAAGGAAACAGTCGGGTAGTGATGGCCTGGCAAATAAAACATAGGCAAAAAAATTAAAATAAAATATTTTGTTGGTGTGAAAAAGCCTGACTGTTGAATCGGCAAGTGAGAGTGTTCCCTCTGAGAAAAGGAGCCATAGCTGCAGCCAAACGCGTCAGACAAGTCATAGAGGAGGAAGACAAATGAACAGTTCAAGCTGATTTATTGCTGATATCATGAACAGAACTGTTACTAGTGACACTTTTGAGACTCTTATGTTGAGTATTGACTTTTGTAATTTTATTTGCTTTACAAAGGGAGAGTGTTGGAGCGAAAAAGCATGGCTGTTAAGCGTGTGGCGTGACATGTGGAGAGAGAGTGACGAAAGCTATGCAAACCGCTTTTATCTGGTAAAACCAGGAGAGACTTGAAATAACACTGAGAGAAGCTGAGAGGGGTGAGTTGTGTGAAGAGAAACATGTAGCGAGACAAGTGCATGAGTTGTATTAAACCGTTTTATTTTGTGTGAGTAACCTTTGTCATAAAATCTCTGCAACAAAATTGGTGACCCTGCCAGGACTTGTGTTCTGAGAAAGACGAGTTTTGACTGTGAGAACCGCCCGATGTGGGAATAAATCTGAAGAGAAATGAAACCAAGCATCAACACGTGGTAAACAATGGGTGAACTCAAGGAATTACAAGACAAGATCGAAAATACTTGAAGGAAGGAACGTCAAGGCAATTGAAAGACATGGCAGCACCTTAGATTCTATAGTTAAAAAGGTTTATGAGCTTAAATTACGAGTGCAGGAACTATGCCTTGAAAACGATAACAGTCTGGAGGATGTAAGATCGTAGAGCAAAACCTTAGAAGGCAAAGTTAATTCGAAGACGTGCTCAAAAAGGTGAGGTACGTGGTTGCTGAAATCAAGTCACAAAGAAGAGAAATTTAGAGAAGAAAAGCGTAAAAGAATGTTGGATGACCAAATCGAAGTTTGTGAAGTTTGAGAATTTAGTTAAGGGAGCATTATGGGATTGTGAGAAATCAGCTGGCCTTGGAGCAAAGTTTCTATGGAAAATTAGCAAGTCACATTCAAGTTGTAGAGACTATGGGCAAGGTCAAGGAAACTGGAGGGTTCGTGCATGCAATGCTTAATAAAATACCAGGCATCAGAGCAGATTTTGTTTGGTTGGATGATAATAGACAAGAGTAGGAATTTCCAGAATTACTTGAATCTCTCAGGAAGTGGTGTCATCGTAATCCTACTCTTACTGAAGGCAAACCTACGGTGGCCCAGAAGAGTCACACATGCAAATTAAAAATGCTGCTGCAAACTAAAAATTTTACCTGCAAATTAAAAATGTTGCTGCAAATTAAAAATAGGACATGTAAATTAAAAATTGAACATGCAAACTAAAAATATTAGAAACATGAAACATGAATGGGCTGACGGCTGTAAGACCAGGTCGCACGGCTCGGACCAGGTCCTCATCACTCATACTGCGCGTGCAGGACTTTTCATTTTTAATTTGCAGCGATATGTTTTCTATTTTCAATTTGCAGCACAATTTTTAGTTTGCATGTATTATATTTAATTTACAGGTAATCTTTTTAGTTTGCATGTACAATTTTTAATTTGCAGCAACATTTTTAATTTGCATGTGTGACCCTTCTGGGCCACCGTACAAACCTGACCCTCTAAATCGTTAGCCACCTAGGAAGAATCTTGCTCTTTACATCAAGGATGGGAGTGCCAGATTGGGCCGTAGCTGCATGTATTGCACTGGCAAAGATCACAAGTCTGCAGAGTGCAAACAACTCACTGACTTGAAACTACAGAAAAAGATCTTGAGTGACAAAAAGCTGTCCTTTAATTGTATGGGTCAAAGACATAGAGCACACAAATGCCTTAGCAAGCATACCTGCCAACATTGTGCAGGTAAACACAATACCTCTATTTGTTACAGGTAACCTGGTAACAATCATATGTTGCAACTAGTGAAGGGACTGTGGTTTATCCAGTTGTAGTGGTAGTTGTTGATGGTATTGTAATAATGTAGAGCATTACTGGATACTAGGGCTGGTACTTCATACACATCAGCAGTCTTGGTTGATAAGCTAAACAAGCAACCTACACATGTTGAATGCAAGCAGATTGAGATGATTGTCTGCTCAACAGTGCAGAGGGTGCAAAGCTACAAGGTTAAGATCTCAAGCGTTGACGGGAAATATAAGATGACAACACAGGTCAATAAAGTGGACAAGGGTGTATTGCTCACAGTTCCAAACCTGAAGTATGAAGAGTTGATTAATAAGTATCATCACCTGCAACGATTAGTAATGGGTAATAATGACAAGAAAAGTGAGCTACTCATTCAAGACATGTGATACTTGGAGCAAGTGAGTGCTCAAGATAAAAACTGCCACGAAACCTCAAGCAGGGCAGCCATCTGAACCAGTCGCAGAACTTACACATTTGAGATGGACAACGAGGCCCCAGGGAAGGAAGTCCCTTGCTCCAATGTCTTTTTTGTTTCCAATATCTTTTTTCAGTCAGGTCAGGGTTCAAGACTCTGCTACTGGTAACATTGTAACCCAGTACCACCTGCCTCGTGGATGACTGGTTGGTGTCTACACAGGCTCTTCCACCAGCTCTATGCTGGTGAGGAGGGTGGCATGTCACCCAGCAGGATGAAAAACAAAACCTGTCAAAGGGAAGATGAGCTTCTTGAGAGCCAACGGCCAGCATGCATCAGGCATTGTGGAGCACTAAGGGCACAGTTGGACAGACTCAATCTGGTGGCCATCCACTACATCCTACCCTATCTCCAGCCATCTCGACTGTTGTGCAGCCAGATAACTAGGGATGAGAGGGAAAGGCTGACGACACTGCACAACTCTCCCTCTCTTTAATCCAATTCTCGCGTAATTCAAGACATCACCCCACACCCAGTCCACTTAAGCCCTGTGGTGATAGACAAGTGATGAAGCAGAAGGTGCAGATACACTTGAAGCTGTGGTCATAGACCTGCACACAGGCAACCCAGGGCATTAGGTTCACTCACTACTGGACTGAAGCAGGGGTGGAGTTCAGGAACCCCCTCACTGACTGAGCAATCCTCTTTAGGACTCCCTCTACTCACCTCCATGGCCTGAGGAAGGGGCTAGAAAAGGTGCTCCAAACATAGGCTGCTTCACCTTACCCAGGCCTACATACCGCAGTAGGAGGGGATTGGATCCCATGTATGCGGTCAAAATATCAGGATGAACACAAAAGTGACATTACTAATCATTGGCACACGAAATGTACATACACTCAAGGATAGCACCGGAGCAGACAGACCTGACAGACGGACAGCACTTGTTGCAAGAGAATTTGGCAGATAGAACATCCATATCGCAGTGCTGCGTGAGACCAGGTTCGCAAATTAAGGTCAGCTGAAGGAAGGCAAAGCTGGCTACCCCTTTTTCTGGAGTGGTCGCAACAGTGAGGATCATTGAGAAGCAGGAGTGGGCTTTGCTGCCAAAAAAATTTGATCAGTAAGCTTACCAACCTTCCAAAAGGAATCAAGGTTGCCCCATGACCCTTAGGCTCCCTTTCCGACGAAAACACTATGCCACCCTAATAAGTGGATATGCTCCCACAATGACAAATCCAGAGGAGATCAAAGACAAATTCTACAAGGGCTTAGAAAACATACTGGTACTTGAAGGCGCCCCAGGATCCAAAGCAAATTGATAATCACCCTAGGTTAAAAAATTTTGACCTGAATTTAATTTTGACTTGTAACATACACATACCTCAGGTTGCTCAGCTTTTGTTATCTTGTTATATTCAACCAAAGAGTCAAAGAGTTGGTCCAGCTCATTCAAAGGCTAAAAATTAGGGGAAAAAAAAAAGATTTTTCAATAGAGACAAAGGACATTTAAAATGACCAAAGTTATAAACATTGTAATGTAGGAATCATTTTGACCTACAGAATAAAAATTTCGAACTGAGGATACTGCAGTAAAGGAATGTCAAAAAGACGGAAGATATGTGAGGGGTAAAGACATGAAAAATCCCTTTCATTATGTCTTTGGGACTTTGAGAATGCAACCTGCAAATTTAAAAATTAATAATCTGTTAACAGCATAATCAAGTCTCATGGTAGGATAACAAGAAGTCTTGCTTCAAGGCATCTAGTTTGTACAGGACATGTATTGAGATCAGTTTGGCCCCAGTTGTTCAAAAGCTGGATAGCACTATCCAACAGGATAAATCACTATCCAGCAGATAAGTATTACTGGAAACAATTATTGCATTATCTGCTGGATAGTGATTTATCCAACGGTTGAACAACCAGGGCCTAGAGAATACTTTGTACGTGAATATGTTACAGTTCAAAATTTTAGTGAGGTTTAACCAAGGTTGATTCTCAATAATTATTTCCTTCGCTTCCTACGTAGCCCTAATCCAAGAATAATAATTATTCTTGAATTAGAGGCAAAGGAAATAATTATTGAGAATCAACCTTGGTTAAACCTCAATAAAATTTGGAACTGTAACATATTCACATACAAAGTATTCTCTAGGCCCAAAGGGAATCGAGAATCAATCTTGGGTAAAAAAAAAATTACCCTGAATTTAATTTTAATTTGTAACGGGCATTGGGGCTTAAAGGGTCTCAGGACTGGTCATTAAGTGTAAATTATTTAACATTTTAAAAAAGTCCTCAGGATTGTGCTCACCACAAATGGAAAAATTTGTGGCTTTACATCAGGTACAGAAGGATCCGTGCCATTTTTCTTGTCCTCACCCATTCCATTACACGTGCACTCTCCCTGACATGATCCACTGCAAGTGTTCAAAGCAGCATCGCCAGAATTCTGGGTGTTTACGCCAGATGTTCCTGGACATGAGCACACAAGGATAGAGTTACATTTTTTGCATGGTTTGAAGTTTGGAAAAGCGGTGGAAATGTCTGGGACTTGACTGACGGCTGAAGATGCAGCTGTTTCAGTACTAGGATCTACTGAAGTTTGCATTAGAACTGTACTAGTGGAAATGTCTTTGGGTGATGAGACTGTGGTTTCTGGGAACAGAACCTTCTCAGCAGCTGGAATCGTACCACAGTTTGTAGAGACAGACGCTGATGAGGTTGATGATGTACTACTTTCAGGAACATGCCTAACAGCTGCAGATGCAGTAGCTTCAGCACATGGATTTGTCAAATTTTGTGTGATAGCAGCACTAACACTAGTTGCCACGACATTTGGTGCAGGCATTGGAGTTTCAGGAAACTGACCATTCCCAGCCACTGGAATCTTGACACAGTCCATATGCATAGGAGTTGATGTGGTCAACAATTCACTTGAGACCACACTGAGCTTTGGATCTTCACTTTTCGACACTGTGACTGGCATAGCCCATGGAATAACATTCTTCATTGCGAAATTAATTGCGGCGGAAACAAATGAAGAATTGAGTCCCGTCGTCAGCATTGATGAGGTGGCAGGGGTGTGCACCAAATTCTGAGAATTTTCTGACGATGAACCTAACACAGGGTAGGGATACAATATAATTGGAATTTTAGGAGGGGCTACAGACGAGCTAGACTGTGGATCACTGGTTATAGGATTGGCTTGTGCTGCACTCTTGTCATTTGTTTCAGACATTACACTTGTTGACTCCATTTCCTCTGGCACATTTAAACCTGACTGTTTGATCTCCGATTTGTTTTCTGCTGGTGAATAATTAGGCAGACCTTTGATACTGTTAACAGTTGATGTTGTGCACATTTCGGACGAAGAACAGGATCCCTGGAGTGTTCCTTGTGTGGCACATGGAAATAAATTTTTTGCTCCAACTGATGCAGTGTAGTTGTTACTCAGCTGTAGATCTGCTGGGCATTTGCCGGTATCAAGTATAAAGTTTACATTTGTGCCACACAATTGCTTATCTTCACGTGTGTTGCTGATCTGGGCAGTTTCCTTTTCACTGTTGGACGAATGACAGCTCGATATTGTTTCTTTTCCCAATTCGCTACTTTTCATCTCTATACAATTTCCAGGTAAGTGTTGATGCACATTTGCAGTTTCTGTGCCTTGAACGTGACATTCGCCCGTTTCCTCCACTTCACCGTTTTGAACGGGCTCTCTTTCATTGAAAAGTTCGCCTTCTTGACTCGCACAGCTGACAGAACCCTCAACCAGGTTTTCTTGATTTTCGATCCGATTGTCCATTTTCTCCATCACGGAAGATAGAACACAGGAGTCGCTTTTAACCTCGCCAGTACTGCTACCATTTTGAACAACACCGTGAATTTGCGAGCCATTTTCCGCTGCAAATGTAACGTTAGCCACTTCCGCCATTACAGAGTTCAACAGTTTCTAGCCACAGGAGCTTCTATAAACGGCGCAGTTCATGAAGAATACAACGATCACTATCTTTGTCGTTACGTGTGTAGAAAAGATAACAAAGGGAAGCGAATATTTGCAAAACAGCGGCTAATAAATCAAAAACTCTAATGACCTTCAGATGTATTTCGATTTTAGCGCGAATCGCGCGCTAAGCATGCTCAAGATTTTCCATATTTGGAAGCCCCTAAAAATTCCCTGGGGTGTCCGTAGTGCAATCTGATTGGTCGGTTTTTAACAGAGGGAAAATGACATGTAACCAAGGCTTTCGCAAACAAAAGCGAAGGGTCGCGTGAATTTACTGAAGTTATTGTAAACATTGAAAAGTTTGTTTGACTAAGGCTCACGAGAATTTGAACGGACATTTACCAACGCGTTTTATGGTCGATAAAAATTGATGTTATTCTAAAGGCATGGCCTCTTCTTCAAAAGATAGTCCTTTGTTTTCGTCCGAAAAAGGAAGTATGAAGGGTGACCCGTTTTTGCATGGTTCCGAAAAGCCGATATTTGATCGCACAGCTGGAAAGAAAGACACACGCGGTGGATTAGACATAAACTGTGGAAACCTTATGGAGAACTTGGATGATTTGACAGAAGAACAGTTAGACGAACTACTGCAAGATGCTTTGGATATTAATAAAAGGCTGAAAGCCTTGGAGAGAAAACAAGTCGTGGAGTCCCGTGGGGAATATTTGTCAGATAAAATGACCTTTGGGAAGAGCTCGCTTCCAAAACAATCTCCCTTTCTACCTCCGCTTGGGCAAACACAGACTTCTCTTGTAACTCCAATTGCTGTTTTACAGGGAGCCAAAGTTGACAAAGAAGGAAGGCGCCAGAAAACAAGCGTGATGTGAATAGATGAAAAGAGAAGGAAATTTAGTATTTGAATGAAATTTGGAACCCTAAGAATGGCATCATTCAATTATCCCATGCTATCGGTAAACGTTTTTTAGAAGCGCACTGTTGTTGTTATTATTAATATTAATGTTATTACCAAGAATTTGAAGAAATGGAATTATCAAGACTCATCACAGGAAGGAAACCTTAAGAACAAGTTTATTTCAACATTTTTTTGCTATAAACACTCTAGTCTTTTTTTGTCTACCTTCAAAAAAACAACATAACAACTACCCTGAATCAACAGCAGGTTGTACTTATTTGCAAAAATGTTTGAACTGGGCTCTTGGCCAAATAAATAGAAAACATCATTGGTCCTAAGGGCATAATTTACTTTCCAATACTGTTGATCTGGTTTTTTTCCTACACAATGGTCAACAATTAACACCAAGAAAAAAAAAGAATTAAAACAACATAAGATTTTTCACAGAGTTTTTATTATAAACTTAATAGTAACACAGACCATTAAGTGTAATGCAGTCTTGTGCATGTACATGTATCTATGGAAACCTCCATCCAAAATGTTTGTTTATTTGTAAAAAAGAATTACTATATTTCCTCAAATACTAACCCCTTTTGAACTGCTTTTAATGTAATGATGATGATAATAATAATAATAATAATAATAATAATAATAATAATAATAATAATAATAAGTTATCAGTATTATTATTATTACAAATATTACTATTTAGATTAGTTCATCAACATCATATATATGTGAAGCAAATGATAAAGTAATGTTGTCCAAGCCTTGATATTTAGAAAATACAGTATCAGAACAATACTTTTAGGGGAAAAAATGTGTCTATCAGTAATAATTATTAAAGTAATTTTTTGGATCCTACATTGTAAACTTAAAATTCTATTTACCAGAAAAACAATGTGATGTAAAAATACTATTGTTGTGTCTGTTAAAGTGTAGCAATAGACTTTCACACTTTTTGCTACGTTCCATACTTCACTTACCATCGAACCTGCCATGAGTGACTACTCAAAAATTAATGCGAAGATTTAGCAGTCACTTATGGGAGGTGGTCACTTACGAGAATCGACAAACAGGGTTTCTTCCTGAAAAAGCCCCTGATTCATCTCATTTTTGGAAGGTAATTTAATTTTTGCAATTATTTCTAAGTTAAGTTAGCCTACGTGGCAAGAGTTTTCGTTTGGTTTCAGAGCAAAGAAAGACCGAGAAACGGGATTTTCGGTTTTGGCCACATTAATTGGCTCTCAATTCTTGTTCTTTTCTCCGAAACTGCATGCACACGCTTGCTACGCAGACTAAAGTCAAGTATAAATATACTTCTCTTATGAGTAACCTGAGATGAGGCCCAATTTTAGCAGTTCTCATACATTCTCTCTTTGAATGTTGTTTACAAAGCGAAACGAAAATAGAGCCTGATCTCAGGTTACTTATGAGAAGTGCTTGCACATGGGGGTTGTCTCCTTGAAAAAGACAAGTCTCCTTGCCCAATAGTTTCACACACCAAGTAACCTTACTGTAAAAATAAAGCCTAGTTTTTGTATGTCAGGAAAATCCCAAACAATCGGGGATTTAACTGTTTTGCTACTTTCCCAGAATTTTCCAAATGATGACATCACAAAATTTATGAGATGGATGGAGACAAAGACAGCTGTTCTAATTTTCCAAGGCATATCATGATCAGATTAACAACAGTGCTAGGCAATCTTCAAATCAAAATTTATATTCCTACTACTAGGGATATTGATGAATAGTCAGCAATATATTACATATCGGACAAGTCAGCAAAATCTGAGAAGGTCAAGTAAAGAGTGAAAATTGATTATGGATAATAGATTCATATCTCTCCTTTTGACGACTCTCGTAAGCGACCAGCTCTAGTTACGACCACCTTTGTGAAACCCCATTTTAACTGACTTAAACTCTGTACTGAAAAGCTCTTGTAAGTGACTGTGACTACTTTTAGGATTATCCAAGTGAACTTTTCCTTTGTTTTTAAGCTCTCGTAAGTGACCACTCAGAGTCAATAAAACACAAACTGTGAGTTTATTGAACAGCTTCAAAACCTTCTGATGTAGATCAACTCTCTCTTGCACTAATATTTAGATATGGGGTTATTTTGGTCTGAAAAAATGGACATAAAGTTTAGCTGTATCTAAGTCAGGTATAAAGACAGTTATTAAACATTAACTTCCTTTTGTGTTTTCTTTGTGAATTATTTATGAGTTTCTGAAACTCTCGTAAGCGACCACCTTCTATTGTACAGGTTTTACCATGCAGTCAACCACATACAAGAGCTCATTTTCATAAGTGACTAGCTCTAGTTATGACCACTTCTTTCGAGTTTCCGAGGTGGTCCCTTACGAGAGCTTCAACTGCATTTTTATAAACTAGGGTTAATTCGCAAAACTAAGGGCAAAAGTAAACAATTGAAACCAAAAAAATCAGAGGACAAGGGAAAAGAAAGATCTAGCCAAACACCGTTCTTGTGGCGAACAGGATAACAATAATTTCAAAACTGACACCAGCTATTAGTGGAAAGGGAGTCAGTTTTGTTTTAGTGTACAGAGTAGAAAAAAGATAAGATTTTAAATGTGTAAGAACAATTTAACACACATGTATAAGTAAGTCAAACAAACAAAAAAATATCAGTGGTGTACATTGGCAAAATAAAAAAAATAGTATGACAAAATGGTTTAATTTATGAACTCAGCTAATAAGGAAAATGTTGGATAGTGTCACAATCAAATTCAAGTTAAGATTTTTTACATAATTATAACCTGTGTTATTTCTTAACCGAATTTAATTTTCAGCCAAAAAATATAATCTATGCCACCCATTTAAACAGGCAAGTCCAATTCAGGGCTAGCCCTTCAATATGAGAGCCACTGAATCCCTCTACAGTAAACAAAAAAAATTACTGACCTTTTCAACAACTTCATCCTTGAGATCAACTCAATGCAATACTACACCTTGGTAATTGGTTAATATAATAGCTGCAGCCACACCATTGGACTCAACCAAGTTATTTCCAATTAACAAATTAAAGTTAACTTGTTCAAAAAAAACTGCGAGTACGGCCAGGTACTCTACAGTCTTATCCTAGTTCTAACCAGGTTATGCAAATCAAGAAAGAAAAATTTTTCTTAACCAGATTTGTCTGTTTTAAACCACCTTGCCCGGTAGTTTAACGCAGGTTAACGTTATCAGTTACTCAATCATCTCCACCTATGCGTGAGAATGGTCCAAATTTTGGTTTTACCATGCATGCAAGCAAAACAGTTTTGAAAATTACTTCTTCCACTCCAAGTTCAGCTTTTCTTTCTCAACACAATTGAGTTAAGACTTTTTAGAAGTGGGCCTCTTTTACCAGTAATACGGCCCGGTCAAATTTTTTCAGTCATTCATAGGGGAGCGGTATGAGCAACCCAAGCAACCGTGCAACATTGAGTGACTTTTTGAAAGTCTAAATTGAGTTTGGCAGTTGAAAAACAAATTAACCCACTTAAACACTTTTAACCAGATTACTTTCTGAAAAATTTTTCACTGGGTTTTTCAAAAACTAATCCGGTTAACTTGCCAAGTGCAGCCACAGCCAATGTTTGTTTGCTGAGTGGGATGAAACAATATGAGGGCAGCTTATTACAACAGGTTTTTATAAGCAGGCACCACTTCCATCAGTTCAACCTACAAAATTACTTCTAAACAATTACAAAATTTACTGTCGTATAAAATTTATTTCTTCAATCCGAGTCTTCTTCTTCCCCATAATCATCAGCCCCAGGAGCTTCTAAAAGAGGAAAAAAATTACTTGCAGTCAGAGTAGTATGTTTATTACATTATTTGACTGAAGGCATGGATTAATGTCATGGTTCAAGAAATTTTTTGCCCTTGGTTGTAAAATACAGTTAAAGGAATGTGCCTCTTGGACTTCGCTTTTACTGTAAAGTTTTATATGTATTGTACTTTAGACTCTTAGCTCAGTAAAGTAAGTGTACTATTGTTTCCTTTGTCTAGGGTTTTATACATAGGTGTTTCATTCGATATTGAAATTTTGTTTGGATAGAAGTTACAAGTTTTTTATGTCTTGTCTGTTATGACGGAAAGTTAGGGTTACAAATTAAACATACACCGTATCATCTTGTCCATTGACTCAGACTTTGGGCACTCTCCAGGTGTAGCTGTAGCACACGATGATTAGTCACTTTGTGCTCAATTGCTTTTTTTTTTCTCAATTGCTTGCTTGTGGTCTTGCTATAACGTTTAAATCTTATTTTACTTCGTTTTTGGATAAAGTAAAGCAGTAAAGCATGGTAATCAATTTATTTCCAGGAAACAAAGGAAAATGTAAATTTAAACCAAGGATAAAAATAAACATCAAGAGATTATTCACAAAGGTTGTCCTTAGAATCATAGTTCAATGACACCCAAACTGTGTAAGAATGATAAATCAAGGCCACACAGCCTTAAAGCTCTGTGCAAATGTAAGATTTCCTTGTTACCCAAAGGCACCAGAGGCTGAAAGGCTTATTATATCTAGAACAGGGTGTTCATTAGGCATCGGAGATCGGGGAATTCTCCGTTTACTATGCTGAATTCTCTGGCTAATGTTCCATAGCTTACAACTATTTTTACTCAGATGTGGAGCCTCTTTCAAAATATTCTCCTGTAATGTTACACCTTTCTCCTGCTACTAGTATTCTTAATGAAAACCCTGCTAGAACATGGCATTTACCATCTTACGATTTTCAACCAATTCACCCACCTACAGCTCCTCTTAATAGTCTACCAACATCAGGGTCTCGAGCAAGATCACTGGGCGTCTGATTTTCATTGTTTCGAATATCTGTTCTTGCTCCTGCAAAGTAAACAAGGGTTAAGAAGCTGACAAAATTTTAACCACTATTTGTTCACATCGATTATACCATACATGTAAAAGCCTCGTAATCCTGGGGCAAATCCAGGATTTAGTGGAGGGTTCGGGTAAATGTCTGCCAAAGACAGACCAAGCTAGTGGGGTCCTGGGGCACGCTCCTTCAGAAAATTTTTAAATTTACATGTAGGTCATCAGACAGGTGATTTCCATAGTTTTAAGGGATAATTGTAGGTTGTTTCACCCCTTTAAACTACCTCTGTCGTTAGTCATTCTACCACAGTGGGGGAAAGAATTTGCATGTATGTCCACCGGGTTAAAGGAGCTGTGTTATGAAATTCAGCCAAATTAGGAAATTACAAAATGCCCGTTAAATTAAGAGAAACATATAAATAACCGCTCAAAACTTTAAGGGAAGGTTAAAATAACATAACAGAAACAGCAGATGCCACGGATGGGCAAAACTGAAGAAGATTGAAACAGATTGAAATTAGGGTTTTTGAAAACTGTTCAGCCTAACAGCTTTTCAAAGATCCCTGCTGCTTGCAACTTCCAAAGTAATGCTCAGGAGACATATTTGTTTGTCACGGATCTCTGATTTTGTCATTTACATGTAATTTCTTTGCTTACTTTAAGCTCCATACCCATTGAGGGCGAGTAATTGGAAAAATTAAACAAAATGAACTGGACTGCCGTGACACAGCCCCTTTAAAGGACAGTAAATTTGAATTGTCTATGCACTTTAAAAATTACTCAAAAAGTGTATCAACAAGGCATTTAAAACCACGAAAAGACTCTCCTCCAGCAATGTTATCACAGTCTTTTTTTAAAAAGATTACATGTATATCGAGGTTTGTTAGCATTTGTCAGTACATTCACCAAGGTTTTATGTGAGAAACTGCTCATGTTTTAACGTTTTCATTTCAGTCTAGGGGGTTCGAACGAACCATCCAAACCACCCCTACGTCTGCCCTAGTGATCCTCACAGAAATATCATCTTCTGCTAATTTTATTTGCAAAAACAGAAAAATATAAAACTTTACCTCGCTCTAGTAGTAATTCTACAATGTCTGGATGGCTTTTCCATGAAGCAGAATGTAATGGGGTATCTCCAAGTTTATTCTACAATAAGAAACACAAAACACATACTAAATTATTACAAATTTCTAGGACCTCTGTTGAAAATGATGCGACTGTTGATAACTGGCTTCTGCTCTTCCAGTGAATTGCAAATACATTTTCTTTCAACTCTAAAAGACTTAATAAGATTAGTCACAGAGGGAGAAAAAATGTCGGTTGGTTCTTCATCAAATTTTCAAAAACCATGAGGGGAAAAGTGTGAATCCAATGTGCCTGTTTGGCTAACCTTACCTGAACTGAAATCTGTATTCTTGGTTGTGCAAGTAAGACCTTTACACATTCTAAACACAATAAATACAATACATTTTTTTCATTAATACAGTACTAAAAAGATCAGTTGGTGTTCAAACCTCAGATATGTTTTGCCTATATTTTATTCAAAGGTATAGATTTTTGTACACTTAAGTTGGACTAAATTAAGGGGGCTCAAAATGGTTCTCAGCTTCACGCATGTGCATCTAGTTGCAATATTGCAATCCATTTGATGAGTGACCTATACTAACAAATACTCTTTTTTATTAGCAGGGCTCGAAATTGCGACTCAGATATGGTCGCCAATGCGACTAGCATTTTCTCCTTGGCGACTAAAAATTCTGGTTTAGTCACCACTTTGGTGACCAGATTTCTCTATGATATAGATTTAAATTAAAAGGGTAAAGTTAAAACAAACATTTCATCTTTTCTTGCTTTGCTTTCGTCATACAAAATGTGCCAAATCGCATAAACAAAGCCAGTTTATCTCCAAATTTATACCGACTTCTGTCCGCGATACATTCAGACAATCAAATCTGATATATCGCACTATAATACAGGGCTTCTGATAGGTCACGCAAGTAAAATTTCATGGGATTTTCAGAGACAGATTTCTCAAAAATTTTCGCGGCTAACTTCGCTGAAAAACAATCGGTAAAAATAGCCGATTTTGTGGGAATTTTCTGGGCAAATTTACCTAGAAATCAATTGATTTTGCGCTGATTTGACGAGCGTGTTTAATGTTTTTAACAGAGATAATCTAACATATTCTAACAACAAAGGCTTGGCGCACGCTACTGGTGTACACAGGGCGGATAAAGGTTGGGCGGTGAAACGAGCGCTCCGCTCTTCATTTAATGTGTGATGCGGAGTAGGACTGGCACGAGCGCTCTTTCCGCGCTTCCGGTGCGCTTGAAGGCCGGTGAAATTTTCCTTTTTGCAAACCGGAAATCCTATTTTCTTTCGGTAATTTCAGGCTACAATGTTAAATAGATAAATTCGTTTCATAACAATATCAATAAACAGTTTCATATGTTTGTGTCTGTACGTCTAGAAGTCAAACTTGTTGGTCGTATAATGCCAAAATTTGTGTTTAATTTGAAAGTGTTGAATACCTCCTCCTTCCACTTAATATCACCTAATCGTCTTTTGCCGTTTCGTTTGCAAAAGCTTAACACTTCTTAACCTCAATTTTTACATATGTTAAAGGGGGATAAATTTTATATAACATAACAGAAAATTAGATTGATATATATTGATATAGTGGCGTTGTACTTCTTCAAACTTTGCTTCTCGGGTGCAACGCGCCATGGCGATTCGCGCAATGCGTTGCAAATCCGGCAACCGCATGTAAACAAAATTTATTGAGGTTTGTTGTAAGGTTTTTTCTCAGTTTTTCTCTCTAAAACTAAACAAGGTAAACAGTAAAAACTGAGGGGAAACTAATTTTGAAGTTTCTAACAAACAGAAAGACGTATGAGATGTTTTTTTCAAAATTAAAAAGAAGGATGATGGTGATTGAAATTAGCATAATTTCACCTTGCACGAGCTGCACGCATTTAAAAAATACACGTCATCTAGTTATGAAACAAGATCTGCTGTCATTTAGTTTTGCCTTGGATGACATGGATGAGATTTTCCTTCGTGTTTTAGACAGTACTTAGTCGTTTTTGTTTTGAAATAACATCGACATTGGCGAGTAGCAGAACGAAAATATAATTCAGTGGTAGAGTCATGGAAGTAATAAAAGAAACCCTTTGAAAGAGATGTTTGTCTACTCCAACTAAACCTCCCGCAAAAAATAGCAACATTTGCCTCTCGGAGACAGAGTACCAGCACAAAGGAACGAGGAAGAAGTGCAAGAAAATAAATCAAGCTGCCATAATTCAGTGACAGCGGCAGTATCTAATGTACAAACCACATCACAAGCGCTGACCGAAGTCGAAAACAAGCGACATTTCTAAGCAGAGACCCAGTCCACTGCATCACACCTTTTTGCTAGGACGCGCTCGTTTCACCGCCCAACCTATATCCGCCCTGGGTGTACACGAGCGTAACACCGTGCCTTATGCACGATTCGCGCACAAGAAAAGGCACGGTTTTTGTGCCAAAGCACGGGAAAAAATCATGCAAAGGCACAGATTAGGCACACTTTAGGCACAGTTAAGGCACGTTTTAAATATTGCTAAGGCACATTTTAGGCACAGTTTGGGCACAGTTTTGGCACGGTTTAGGCACGGTTTAGGCACAAATACTCAACGCTGGGCACTTTTTTGAAAATCTTTGTAACCCGACTTGCAAAAAAGAACAAACTTGGTACGAATTACAAAAATAATTCAGATCAAACACGATACAGTTAGAAGTATTGGAAGTGTAAGTTTTGAGCCGCGCCGAAAGTCTGAAAAATTAAAGTATTCTTCGACAGTCCATGTTTACACACGCGATGTATGCGGTCTGAACCTTTTCAATTGCCATGCAATTTTATAGACTCGCTTTCTTTCGTCTCTAAAAGAAATCGTGAAAGAAAGTCGAAGCCATAATAACAAAAACAAAGCTAAAGAAGTAAGGCACAAAAATAGCCAATAAAAGTCGTAGAAAAATAATACATTTTGCGATCGCGGTAAAATTGGCCTGAATTTTTAATAACAACATGAAAAGTACAAAGTGGTAATTTGAAACCTTCATGCCAACGCGTGTTGTTTTTTAAATACAAAATGCGGCTGCTTTTTAAAAATATTTCTCTAACTAAAAAAGTAGGATTTACACTTAGTAGTAAAATAATTCAAGCTGCTTGTTTGTTTTTGTTTTCTGGCTCTGTTAGCAAATTAAGCTTTAATCGTATAATAATCGATGAGACGTGCCATTTATTTTGCTTCAAAACTCATCGGCGTGCAATCAGTTTTTTCGTTTTCATTTTATAAGTCATATCACAAGTAAATTCTTTTTTTGAATGCAAATCTTCCCTCCCGAAAAAAACAAATGTTTCGTTCCACCTAAACGCTCCATTAAGAAGGGGAGAAGAAACCTACTTGGAAATTTTTTAACATCGATGAAATTAGCATATCAACAATGTAATTGAGCTGAGCACTTACTTTAAATACGCTAACCTGTTTAAGATTCCATTTTCCTGTTTGTCGGGGCTTCCCCTGCTGTCTCTAACCGTATTCTGAGTCATGTTATTTCTTATTAGGGGATAAAAAGGTCGTCAGACCGTGTTTCTAGACTTTATAAACCTCAAAACTGACATAATTGCCGTGCGCCCTTCGTTCGCTGTGGAGCTCGATAGGCTGGACACGATTTTCCGAGTGACTCAATATTTTGGCACAACTTATGCACAGATTAGGCACAGTTTGGGCACAACTTAGGCACGGCTTAGGCACGTTTTTCAAAACTAAAATGCACACTTTATGCACATCTTAGGCACATTTTAGGCACAAAATCTTTATGCCAAAGCACAATCTAGAATCCGATTTTCGGTCCAACGCACGGTTTACAAATTTTCACGTTAAAAAAATGCTGTCTAACCTTACATATTTGATCTTAGCGTAAAAATGGGTTTCCCGAAGTCTTAACAGTTAGTCTATAAGGAAGGTTTAACTTATGAGCATTCCAAAAATTATTATTTCTTCTCTTAACAACAACAGAAAGTCAATGAAAACCAATCTTTGAAATTGACGTTCGCGCTGCACAGAGATCGTATGTAGACAGAACATCTTTGTGAAAACGCCCTAAACTTTGTTGTTTTGGCATTATGTTCAGTAATTTTTAATACAGTTAGTACTCATAAGTCACTGACCTCTTCGGAGAAATTTTTCCAAAGTACCATTAACAGAAACAGAGAAATCCCACAATATGCGTGGTTAGACTGTAAATGTTACGCGAGCTGTCAAAAAATGGTCCCATTTTGAGCAATACTTTTCATATTTCAATTTTATTTTGGTCTTACAGCCAGAAAAAAAATATTCAATGAAAAGCTGTTTATAAACTTTAACTTCTTGCCAAATATCGATGCGATCTGAGTTTTAATAAGTTCATAAGAGCCAAACGATGTGAGATTCTTAGCCGTGTACACCAGTAGCGTGCGCCAGGCCCAAAGCGCTCGAGAAATGAGCCAATGGCAAAGCTTTTAACATTATGACTAGTGCCCAGTTTTTCGCAACATAATTTACACCTGGTAATTTTGGAACATTGTTCACACATTGTGGTGATGAAGCTTCAAGGTAAATTTGCAAGTTTTCGGCGAATAAACAGCCCCAATAGCCGAGATAAGTTTCAAATATGTTGTATTGACAAGTATATGATAAGATTTCTCGTGAATTTCGCGGTATTTCGCACATTTTTGTGAATTTCACGGGATTTGCGGGTTTACCTGAAATTCGTGGCTGCGCGCTAAATATCAGAAGCCAGGCTGATACTGTGTGCTGCTTCATTTACATTATACAAACTGGCGACTATGTTTCTCCAGTTTGTCGCCAAAAGGCGACCTGAAGATTTTCTTAACTTCGAGCCCTGATTAGTATTTCTAATCTCACATGTACATGAAAATTTAAGGGACAATATCTAGGGCAATTTTCTTCTATTTAAAAATCTCCATTTAAGGAAATAAATTGATTTGCACCAGGATTTCTCATATTGGCAAAATAAAAAGATGATAAGTGAAGGTTTCTACAGTGAGAAAAGACAATAACAGGTCATCAAAATGTAGATGAAAGTAGTTGTGAAGATGTCAAGAAAACTGAGTATAGATATTTAACAATGATGAGGCAGCCTGAGTATCATCTGAAGAATGATGGAGATCTTGGAGGGTGTTATACAGATCTCAATAATTCCTCAGTTGATATGAAAGCCGAATTCATTAATAACAAATTATTGTTTTATCATTCTCTCAAAAAAAATTAAAAACTCAAACTTTAAAAACAAGCCTATTTATTGGTAAGTTTAGGAGATAAAGGGTTGTTCAGTACTGCAAATATTCTCCAAATGGCAGACATCATCCACCAAGTTGTCTTCTCACTGTTCTTGCTATGTTTTTAGCCAATAGTTCACCTATTTCTTCCTTGTGAAACGAGTGAAATGTTCCGCCATTTTATACTCACTACCAAAGTAACTCAACCTCATCCCCAAGTCTTCTCAACTAACTGTTCAGTTTTCTAGCAATTATGCTGCACAATTGACCTCATTTTTCACACATCGCAAAATTCTTCCAAATTTGGTCAACAGTAGCTGGTTATGATGAAGTATGGGATTTTAGCCAATCAGATACAGAAAAATATTTGAATGAATAATAAATGCTCTTAAGGAGAACCGCACCATTATCACAGTAGGAGCTGTGATATCTTAATTAACAATAATCCATGAGGGTGGATTGGATATGAGATGGTAGATAGCCAACAAGGTGCATAGTACCAAGTTGGCTATAATCATCTCATATCCAACAAGCGCGAGCGGAATATTGTTTTATTAAAAATGCCCACAAAATACTGAGAATTCTTCCTGACTTTATTGGTAAAAACAACCGATTTTCAGCTTGTTTTCAATTTTGAGCAGATGCGTACAGGAACCATACTTGGAGAGCACGGTGTAATGGCTCATATACCATGATGGCTCAGCCAATCAGAGCTCTAGAATTGCCTCATCCAATGACTCAGTTTTTAAACATAGGCACGTTAAACGTGCATGAGCTATTTTGAATGCTTCAGTGTAACTTTACTGCTTCAGTGTAACCTTACCAAGAGTGATGAATCTACCTTTTTCGTCCTAAATGTAGACTGGGTTTTTGTGCGAAATTGAGTATTGCCGTACATAAACGAAAACGCGAAACGCTCAGCTGCGTCGATCCTCATGCTATATATTCACTTTCCTCTGTCTTTCCCTGTTACATTTGGTGCAAGTTAAACAAATTGTTAAAGTAAAATATATATCTACTCACAAACGTTGATTAGAAGGACAACTCTAAGGTTTCCTTGGAGTTTCTTAAGCCAAAATGTGACTCATTGAATTCGAGTAGTTATGAAATACCAGGATTTTTATCATTGTGGTATATGGTTGCATCGTCACAATTCACGAGGTTTTCACGTGCGATTCTACTCAGTGAAACAGTGTTTAACTCCGACAATTTATTTCTTCACGTTTTAAAAGCTATTCCTTCTTAAAAGACAAAAGCCTTTTTAAAAAGGCATTGGTTACAAAACGAAACAGGTCTTCATACGTACGTTCAAGTTACTATTATTATTGTGAAAAGCCAATCTGCATGAGATGTACAGTCACACAACTGGCACGTGAAAGTGTTGGACTTTGCCCCCTTTCGTGGTTCGTACGTGAGGGAATTCGAGTTATCACACAGTAATCGAGTAAACAGACTTATAAAAATAACTCATGCACACAATTTGTACGTGAAGATGTTGGTCTTTGGCTCTTTTACAATTCGTCCTTTAAAAAAACGCAAATTGTTTACTACAAAATTTTCTCAAACGATTTTAAGAAATCACCTCGGCTTTACAACATCTGCAATTAAATTATGCTTCATGTAATGTCAAGATTGATAGCCTAACATCTATTAACTTCCAAGAAAATTATCAAACTGCCGAAATATATTTCTGCTCATATCATGTTACTCCACTCAATAAAGCAGTATCCCTTTCAAACTTCTAAAACCACATTTTGTAGGCCGCATACCTTCGAGTTAAAGTCCATATCTAAATATCAATTATTGCTTCACTGGAAGAGCTTTGAAAATGTATGATCTTTTATACTCTACCTTGAAGCAGGTGAAACACAACTCATAAATACGCGCGTGGTACCGTTCGCGATAGCCGAATTCGGTCAGAAATGTCTTGAAGTAGCATCCACACTAAAATATGAACCCTTAAAAAACAGCTGCATCACTGTACACAGCGTTTGAATCATGAAGATATATAATATAATGTTTCAAAACACCTGTAGCCGTAATAAAAGACGAAAAAATTGTGAAGAATCAAGATGGCGGTCTTAAAGTGCCCTTGTTCGACCTTTGGCAATATCATTTTTAAGTAGATGGCAAGATCTTATTGGTTCCTAAGCATCAACTCATAGTACCTTCAACCTTATTGGCTCTTGCAACAAACATCCGAACATACAAAGTTACAAAGATACAAAGCCACAAAGATACATACGCTCACACCACTGACATATGAGCTATTTTTTCAAAATAGCTCAATAATGATGCTTATCATATTCTCCAAAGATACATGACTTGTACACTGTGGCTATGTATGAATACATTTTACACTATATCAAAGTTATCCGCATTATCGCCAGCAAAATTTTCCAGAAGATTTTATTGCTTATTTATGATACCTTACATCTAAAGTAGTCAGAGAAAACAGCCAATATTTTGCAAAGCCACCACGGATTTCCCCGCAAAAATGACGCCTGAGGAACGCCTGCAGAAATTCCATACTGAAGACATGTCACTACCTAGATCAGCGTAGTGCTTCTGATTGGTTCTGCCATGACAGAAATTTGCTTTAACCAATCAGAAGCACTACCCAGATCTGGGTATTGACACGTTTCTGCAGTGATATCGTTGCTCAAGCATCATTTTGTGGGGAAACCAGCGGCAGTAGCGCCATATGTCGGCAGTTTTCTCAGCATATACTTAAGGTAATAACACAAAACTGACTGTCTTACCTGTATGACCTCCTTGAGCTGCCCAGTGAAGAGGGGTGGAGCCAGACTTGTCAAGGCCATTGACTGACACCTGTCAAGTCATCAAATAAGGCATAAATAATTACTGGTCTTGAGAGAGACATTTCATTCTGTTTTCTTAGAATCTCAATGTTCTTCAAGGCAGTGCAAAGGGACACTTTGAAATATGAAGGAAACAAAGGTTTCTTGAAGGATCAGTATTAAAATTAGTTAAACATTGGAACCTGGCTACATCACCCACCTTTCCAATCAAAGGCAAAATTATTTAGCTACAATCACCTTGTCCTGCTAAAGCATATACAGTGTGGATCACTGCTTTATTTTAAATTTATTCTTCATTTCATAATTCACACCAAAGTTTTGCTTGATTCTTAGGAGTAGAATGATAAGAAATATTATTTACCTTGTTTTGAAGACATTCATTAAGGAACCCTATGTTTCCTGTAAAGAGCAAACCATAACATAGATTTCTCTATAATTTTACTCACTGGAAAAAAACATATACATGTACACAAAAGACAAGTTATCAAGTACTGTAAGTCCATTTACCAGGAAACGTCCATCAACCCATCCCCACCCATGAAGATAAGGGAAACCTTTCAGGGGAGGGTTTCCACAACCAAACATTTTAAAATGAAATCAAGTATAAGGTTAAATTAGAATATTGAGGAGGTGTGGAGGGGATGTTGAATCAACCAGAATTCTCCCCTGGGTGGGGAGGGTAAGGGTATTTTCTGAAACACTACATTACTCACTTTAATGCTATCCAGCAAATAAACTACACTATCAAGTTACTTGCTTATCCCAAACATTCAATAGCTACCTGACTGCCTTTGAAAATCAATACATTAATCTTCCTGTACATTCTTCCTTTTCCTTGAGAAATTACTTATCAGGTCTATCCTCTAGAAAAAGAACTAAGACAAAACAAAAAAAATAGCTAGGAGACAATATCTATATTTTATCAGAAAGCAGAAGTCCAAGAAGAACTGGACATCCAACATGAGTCTGTTAGTGAGATTTAAATAATTATCGGCACTTTTAATGTCTACAGATAATCACGTTTCTGGATGAATGGCAACGTTAATATAAGGTTCGTGAAAACTTTCAGGGGTGCTTCTTGGAAAAGTGCCATCAATGAAGGCTTGAGTTTTTACGCAAAGAAAAATTCTGTAGTCTCCATTTTTTTCATGATATTACTATCATGAAGACAAGAACAACCAACTAAATAAACTGTGATGATAATTGCAGGTGTTTCTAAAATTATATGATTTTAGTTTCCCACCTCTTTTAGCTGCTTCATGCAAGGGATTTTCCACTGATTCAGTATGCTCACCAACTAAAATTAATCAGAATTAATATTGATTGGTTAGTTTGTTAGAGTCACTGGTCCATCTGATAACAACTGGGTTTTTGCTCTGTTATAATAATTTAGGAAAAGAGAATGATCTACTAGACAACCTGTGATTAGTTCTACAATAGGATATGTATATCATTTTATAACAGGACATGTTACATCATTCAAAAAAGCCACAATCCCTTCCAGTTGGATTTTACTGAAAATTCAAGTTACCCAAAAAGTGTGGAAATAAAGAATTTTTCATAATTAAGATTGTAAGACAAAAGACAGATCAAAATACACTGGAGAGTCTTTACAATCCATGACCTGATGGTTAAACTGATGGACAACCAATAAAATCAAGATTAACCAATCTGATAAAATTAATATTCAGAGTTTAAGACCATCAAATGATGATCAGGGATATGTTCTAGAAGAGACAGCTGGCCCCTGGGTCCTTACTTTTGCTGTTGGGCATCTAGATAATCCTAGATTTTTTATTAAAAAATCATACACTAGGCATCCTGGATTTCTCAGGCTCAAAACATTTGAATCCCCACAATTTTTCTTAGAGCACAGCCTTGATCATATATAAATAATTCACTTCGACTGTGCTGATGGCTACCACAAAGACTGACAGTCACTATCAATAACTTAACTAGCCTGCTTTGCAGACGTAATTTAACCTTGATAAGTAACATCTGCGTAGCAGTGCCGAAATCCTTATTATGGACCCCCTCTGGACTCAACAAATCACTGGAAGGACATTTCGAATTTCCTTTCATCTTGATTGGCAACAACGCTATTTTTTAACAGGTCAATCATGGCACATACTCAAATCGGATTAATTGAGGTTTCTGGGTAACTGATCACCTACCCCTCCCCTAAGTCAATATTAACACTTACTTCTTGCTGAAGACAAAATGTTGGGATAGGGGAGGGGAAGGTGGTCAGTTAACTAGAAACTTCGATTGATCCCTTAAATCCTGGTACCCAGGTAGGAACCCAGAACAAGGATTTCAGCAGTGTTTCACAGATGGACTTAACCAAAGTTTAGTTTCATCTGTAGCAAAGGCTATAACTTAACCATCCCATTCAAGACCACACTCACCCAGACAATCCATTCCACCTTCTTTTGGTCCAAAGCATTTTACACATACTTCTGAGGGCCCTTCACCCACACACACAAAAAGGTGGAGGGTCCACCCATATTTTAAGGGCATACCACTCAACTCACCGTAATTGGATGGAATAAGTCCTGACTTGCTCCCAACTTTTGCTTTCCACCAAGGTCCACTCTATAATAATAAGCAGTATTAATAATATTAATAATATTAATATTTATTATAACTATCTAATAACAGACAATCAAAAATCAAGTGCATCGGACAGGTACCTGGAACGAATCCCTAAGGCCAAGTAAAAAAATGTTTCTCGTCCCTACCTGGTTCATTATATTTTTGGGGGCTACCTCTTTTTTAAAATTGTTTGTCATTGGAAAAGTTGGAACTAAGAAAAACCAACAAGCATTACTTTGAACACCAGTTATTCTTCAATCCTTGGTAACAGGCCTTACTTTTCATAAAACAAAGCATTCATTCAATTTTCCCTGCCCATTGAGATATATCATATGTCACATTGTTTAAAAGTAACATATGCATGTATCGAAATAAACCAAATTTCTGCTTATCTGACATTTCATTTATCAAATTTATATTTGATCAAAGACCTCCAGCTTATCCCTGGGTAAAGGTACTGAATTGTAAATAAAGTATTCAATTTTCAATTATAAAAGGAAGGGATACAACAAAATAATTGCCACGCACTCTCTTTTTTAGAAATCCAGACAAGCACCTTTTTTTTAACTTGGCCGGAGTGACTATTGATAAAATGCATGATTCTTTTTTCCTCCTAGTATGTGCTTTGCTTGTTGGCCAAAAGGAGAATTTTATTTAAGATCAGGAGTTTCTTAGCTAAGGTCTTATTGCACACACCCCTTCCTTTTTAAGATCAAGCAAAAAAGAATTTAATGGTTCCATGACGGCAAATTGTGGAGTTATTGTATGTACGGCAGCAAGAAATCCTAATATTGACTTCGATATAGCTTATGTTTGACTGTTTGCTGTTAACAAAGATTTATTGACAAAAAAATTTCCCGGTCATAGTAAAGTTTACATAAGCTTAATCACGACTTCCTTCCTGTTGACCAATTTAGTTTAAAAATCGAGAAAAAGCTTGCATATTTTTTCACAAAACAAACCTCAGAAAGGTCTGTAAACCTAATTAATTAAGCTTGATTGTAATATTATTTGTTATATTAACTGCATTATAAACTTCAAGTTTACCCGGTCAATGATGTAAAGAATGTCCCCTTCTTCAAAACTTATCTCGTCTGGCTGCAAAAGGATAAATGGAAGAAGCATTTTAAGACGTTTTCGCTGGAAAAACACCAAAACATCTCACGACGACATGTCTCCAAAATCTAAATAGATTTGTTTATACCTGTTGGGCTGTGTAATTGAACAAAGCCCTCACAACTTGCACATGATCTGAAGAAGAACATAAAATTACAGTAAATATATGGATGATCAGGGAAAAAAATAGTCATTCGACGACTACCTGGCCTAGGAATTGGAGGTGGTGGTCTCCGGGGAGTCGACATTTTGAAAGCAAAAGGAAAATATCGGGAAGTGACGTTCTACGCGTGCGCGCGTATATACGAGCCAGCAGTAGGTAAATGATTTTGTCTGCGGTTCACCGAAATAAAGTTATGGACGCTATGTACGTTCAAAAAACAAAATGGAGAATCTCTAAGTTGAAAGCGTTTACAGAGTATTGCTTGGCTTAAACAGATTTCTGGTGATGGATAAACTGGAGGAATTGTATAGTTTAGTATTTAGCAGCAGTTGTTTCAAAGAAGCCTATCAAAAACGAATTTTTGATACGCTGGGGGATCTAAATCTTCCTCAATCTCAATCTACCGTTGATAACGATGTAGAGAATTCATTATTGGTGATGCTGACTGTGATTCAGGAACTCTTTCAAGGACTTAAAACAGTCCATTGTCCATACTTAAGAAGTATTGCTTATGATCTTGTTGAGCAAAAACTTCTAGTGGACAAACTGTTGGATTGCCTCGGTCACAGAAATCAACATGTTGTATTTTCTGCAAGTAAAGCCGTTGTCATAGTTTTGCAGATGCTTTCTGAGCAAATGATCAAAGTGAAATGGTTTGACAGTCTCATGAATTTCATTTGTTTTGGGAAAGAAAGTGAACATCCATGGAGAAAGCTATACGTTATGGAATTAATAAGAAAAGTTCTCAAAGACTCTAGAAACACTGTTAATCAGAAGATTGAAGTTGAAAATCAAGCATGTTGCTGTGAACATGGTCAAGATGTAGTATATTCTTGCATTCCAGGGAGTAAATTAGCTAAGTTGCTTTTAAGGCACTTTAACTTTCAGCACATTTTGTTTGCATTCATCCCTTTTGTTACCAGACCAAATGGACTATATTCATTTATGAAATCATACCACCATGTTGGTGCCTTGGAGGACTTTGTTACACTTCAGGCATGTTTGAGATTTGAAAAAGCAATTCATGATCAAGAAAAAGTTAAAAAAGATCCTATCAGTGGAATCAAAGAATGTAACTTGATAGCATTTTTAAACTGTCTTGTGGAGATTGCAAAATGTTTGCATAGCAAGAATTTGCTCAGTTCCCTGCACCCAGAATCAACTGAAAACCATTATAGTATGGTAACTGAATCTGGTGATGAGTCAATAGGCAAGACTCAGCCTGAAGATGGAAATCATTTGCAAATAACAAGTACTACCACACAACTTGGCACTGTGGTGTCAACTTTGATTCAGTACCTACATTACCCAAGACTATCATCACTAATTTTTAAGAAGATCTTGGAGGTCTTGAATCAAGTCATAATTATACCAAGCTCTACTTTATCCAGCCAGAAAGGTGGCTGTACAGATTTCACAAAGACGATAAGAACTGCTTCAGTCTCTTATCTAAGTGTTGTTGAATGCTGTCTCCTCGACAAAGTACCAAAATGTTTGGGAAGGACTGGATTTTGTGGAACTGAAATAAACAGTTCTGGCCCCTCTATTACACTTGATGCTCAAAGACGGTGCATAGATCTTGTTGCACTTCGTAAAGCTGGGCTAATTCTTATCAAGTCTGCATGTATTGTGTTAAAGATGGCTCAAAATCAAGAAGGTAAAAATAAAATGTTTTGATTTTCCTCTATAGTACTGAAAAATGATAATACCAGTTACAGTCTACCTCTTTATCTTGGTGTTTGTAGTAACGAAAATTGACTTTACTTGTCTATATAGTAGTAAGTTGAAATTCAGGGCACCAAATTAACTTTTTCAAGGGCCCTTGGCTTTTATGAATTTTATCGTTCACAGTGTTGGACAATTCTCATAAGTTGGTTGCCAGGTTCTTTTTATTATGTTTTCAAGGTTAAGTAAAGCCAGTAAATGCAAAGCTGTATTTGATCCGTACTGCTATAGTTGGTATTGAAGTACTTTTTTTCTAAATAAGCCCCTCCATTTGTAGCCCTTCTACAATACCTTACCAAGATGTATATAAGTGCAAGGCTTACACAGCAGTGTTTGATGAATCAATACCATGCAAAAGTAATGCCAAAGAGGTTCCAATCCATAAAGTGTTATTGACAGAACTTAAATGTCACATTCAGGGTTGCCATATACAACAGACTCAGACATATTTCCAGTCATCGCTTCTCTCCAGCCAAGAGAAGCGACAACCTGATGTACATCTGTGACTGCAGGCTAGGGTTGCTACTCTTTAAAAAAAAAAAAAAACTGACTTTTCACTGACCTTGTATTTCACAATTCTCTTCAGTTTTCTGGCAGGTTATAGACATTCTTTACTTTTTCCCACAGCATATGGTGATGGTTAAAAGAATTTCCAGACAAAGAAAATGATTGTCTTAAAAAGGACTTTTAACCTTTTTTTACTTGACCTTTCACTGACTTTTGCCAAGATCTACGATTTTCGATGATTTTAGAAAACCTTGTTTTTGCTAGAGACTCCTAGCCTGCAAACACAGACATATTTCTGGTCGTCACTTTTTTCAACCCGAAAAGTGGAGAAAGAGGGTGGAGAGAAGTGACGTCAGGAAATCAGTCTATGTTCACAGGCTCAGAGATTACCACTAGATACCGGTAACAGGTTCCTATAACTGAATTCAGGAGTGAAAAGTTTAACTGAGATAATATTTTTGCAGGATCATCAGTGTTTCAGAGGTTGAGTCTTTCCTGTGTCAGTTTGTGGTGTACTCATCTGCTGAGTGTTGCTCCCAACATGCTGCCCCTCAATAACACCAAGCAAAACTGCAATCAGCATGAATTTCATTCCCTCCTGGTCTCACTCTTTGTTGATCAAGATGATGAACTTGTGGAAATTCTGTTACTTCTGCTGTTTCTGTACCAAGAGACCAAAAGGTAAATTTTTTTTTCCAAAGGTGAATGTTGCTACATGTTTATTAGCTTTAGAGTTCTCAAATTAAAAAGCCTCTTACAGCGAACTTAAAGAATGATAGGAATTTTCATATATTAATACTTTTTAATTGGCTGCGAAACTTGCAGGAATAAAACAAAAGAAATCACTTTGAGGCACAGCAATGAATGTCTTTTGTATTATTCATTCAAGCCTCAGAGCCAAGGATGAGTTTTAATATACTGAAATTAGTCTATTGGCTAGCCTTCTCCGCAGGCAGCTCCTATTGTAACGGTTACACTGACCGTGAGGAGTCTGAGAATGAGAAAACGAGAAAAAAATGAGGAGGAGTTGGTATCACTGTTACTCCCCATTCTCTCCCCATTCTCCCAATTGCTCTCTAAAACAGGACAGTGAAGCTTGCAGAGGAGGCTTTCTATTGGCCATATTTTAAACAAGAGGGGAACTGGTTTAACTTATGACTGCAAAGGCTCTAGGAATTGTTTGGAAGGACAGCAAATACATCATGGACAGCCGCCAGCCTCCAGTTAAAGATGAAAGGTTATTCTAACTGAAGAAGACATACATGTAGTGGCAGATCCAGACCTTCAGATAAGCGGGGGGGGGGGGTGGTCATCCAGACCCTGAGGTAAGGGGGGGCAGTCTCAAAAGAATTTTTTTCAGTTTTTTCAGTTTTTTTTTCATTTTTCAGTTTGATGTAAAAATAAGAGGGGTGTGGGCCCCCCGGGGCCCCTCCCCTGGATCTGCCTTTGACATGTACCTGTTGTATCGGGGTTTTTAGGAATTCTCTTGTAGCAAAGATTTGTTGCATTTTTTGAAACTATAATTGCAGTTTGGAACATAGTAGTTGTAGCATGCCTTGTTTGTTGGTCTTCATGCTGTCTCTCCAAAGGATCCCAAGAAGCTTTGTGGACACATATCATGCCTAGTTTCCCATTTGTTTAGAACATGGTGAATTGGCTACTCTGCAAGCTAAGTACATTGTCCATTGGAAAATTGCGAGAAAGCTTGCACGTTGGTTGCCATGCAGGCTATGCCATTATGAGCTATTAACCATTCAAAATATATTTCTCCTTTTTATTACTCACTTGAGGGCTGTGTCATGGGTGGCTAGTATATTTTGTTTATGATGCCAGTTACCCATCCTTATTCACTATGGAACTTGAGAAATTATTACTTGTGAATGATGACCAAATCACAACTTTGTGTCAGACAAATATGTCTCCCAAACATTATTTCAAACGTTACAAGCAACGAAAATTAACTTTTAATAACTGTTAAAGCAAGTTTTTTAAAACCAACATTGTAATCTGTTTCTATTTTCAAGTTTGTCCATGAGTGACTCCTTTTACATTTACTCTGTTATTTACACCTTCTGTTAACATTTTAAGTGTTTATTTTTATGTCTCATGACTCAACTTGGCGACAGTCCTGGGCCATAGTTTCCACTGCTTGAATTTAATAAAATTTGTGACACGGCTTCCTTAAACTCCTGGCTATTTCTTCATAACCAGCCCGGCACTGACCAAATTTGGAAGATATTAATGCCAATATCTATACTAATAGCAGGGTGCAAAGAAAGTCAGTTTTACTGCTTGCCATTTAGGCAAACTGCCTAAAACCTGGAATCCGGAATCCAGATGAAGCCCATGCCGAAAGCTAAATGACTCTGAAGTTTAGTGATTAGGGTTAGGACACTTAGTGAATCAAGTTTCAGGTCAGTTTGAAGGGAACCAGATTCACTCAGTTTCCTAACCCTTATCACTAAACTTCAGAGTCATTCGGCGTTTGGTGAAGGTTTTTTCCGGATTCCGGATTCCGGATTCCGGATTCCTGATTCCTGGTTTTCAGCAAACCTGGCAAACCGTACCCAGCCCAAAAACTCATTTCCACTAGCCCCAAAAATATTAAAGATGAGCATTGATTATAGTTCTTCTGTAATAAGAATTCCCGAAAAAAACATTCACTTGTCGATTGGGCAAGTTAAGTACCGAACTTGCTAGCCCGATAGCAAAATCCACTAGCCCCAGGCTATTGGATGCTACTTTCTTTGCAAGCTCTGCAAGGCGTGGTGACTTAGCTGCTTGGGCAATGTAGAGCTGGAGAAAATAGCAGAAGAATTCACACTTTATGTGAAGACCAAATAGCCCAACACACCTCAAAAACGTGGCTAAAACAGGCATCAATACCAGCTGCCAAGTGAAGAATATGAAACTGCTGCAGTGGAACGGAACGGGGGAAAGAACTTTATATCAAGCCATCATATAGTCGTCCATGTAATTTGCCTCACTTACTATCTTGAGCTGCTCTGCTTACTAGAGATGCTTTGCTTGCTTGAGATGCTTTGCTTACTTCAGGTGCTTTGCTTTCTTTGGGTGCTTTGCTTGGGCGGCCAGTTCTGTCTTTGGCAAGCACCCTGAGTGTTCATCACTCTTCGACATGGAATAGCTTTCTATGGACAGTTAAAAAGGATGTTCCAAATAATAAAAGAAGACAATGATCTCTTAGTGAAGAGAAAAAAAGGAAGCCCACACTAATTGGAGTGACGTCAGCAGATGTTCACATGATATGACATGGATCTTTAATTGAGTTGGGGTAATTGAGCAACTACGAGGTGCGCGAACAAGAACATCACTCATTAGGGGCACCCAACGAGGATATAGTTCAAAACCACTTAACATAGCATTGTTGAACGTATTTTAGTATTCAAACGGTAGATATAGGCATATTTTTATCTCCTAAAAACTTTTCATCTGTTCGGATTTCCTAGCTGAAAGTCTAGTGATCCGAAAATTATAGGGATAAAAACTTACCTTCTCGAAAATTTCAGCCAGGAAAAGGCTTTCGAAAATTCTAGGTGGCCTTTTTTAGGGTCAAAATCCGTTAAAAATGGGTAATTATACCATTTTGTAGATGTTCGAAAATCCTAGAAGAGGCAGGCAAGCAAGAAATTTTACAACAAATGCTCCGAAAATTCTAGATCTCAAATCGTCTTCCGAACAGATATTTTCCCGAAAATTGCCGTTGGGTGCCCCTGACTCATGAATCTGCGCTGTTTTGAACTTCATCGTTATCACCACCTTGGTCGATTTAGGGAATTATGGCGTTTGTTCTTATTTGTTTGTCCTTTGTTCTATTTCTTTGTTGCGCAGTCGTTGCGCGGAACCACCTCAAGTAACCGAAGCAAGCAAAGCATCTCAAACAAACAAAGTACCTCAGGTAAGCAAAGCACCTCAAGGACCTCAATCACCTCAGGTGGGCAAAGTATGACAAGTAAGCAAAGTACCTCAAGTAAGCAAAGCATTTCAAGCAAGGATGCAGGCAAATTATATGTATGACTATATGATGGCTTAACATGTGACATGTTAACACGCGCGTTTATCGAATGGTGGTGGTCTAAAATCATTGTATTTTCCTTAGACTGCACAACAGTCTGTATTTTGCGTATTCAAGTGCGTGCGAGCAGTCAAACAAAAGGTCTTGAGCGAGACTGGGGAGAGACGCTAAAAATACGTAGGGCATGTGAGGTTCGCGCACTTGGCGTGTGTGAATCTTACGCAACGCTAAACCGCTTTTGAGAAGAAAAAAACGACTGTATTGCAGTCTACGTTTTTCTGTGTGTTTCTCTTTTCTTGACCAAGGACATCCCCCTCAAATGTTAAAACTTGATACCTAAATGAAATTTTCTATTTGTTGTTCAAAGGTCTGTCAGTTGTTTGTAAACTGGCACGCGCCTGATAAATTTTTCATTCCATAAATCAAAACTTTCGTTACGAATTTGCATCCCACATGCAAGAGTGCAGTGTACAGCTGTATAGCGACCAGACGTGCCCACTTGTCAAGCCACGGAGTGCCGAGAAAATCAGGAAACAAAGAAAATATCATCGCGTAGAATTGATCAAACAACGCATGCGCACTCTAAATCTAAATGATCTGTTTTAGCCCCCCAAAATGGAGCCCTTTCGGTGAGTTCAGAGTAAGGGTTGTTTTGGACCCATGGGTAGAAATGAGTTCCAGCGTGGGCCGGAATAGGTATTTGATGGGCCTGTTTTGGCTTAAATTTTGCTCAAATGGCCCCAGGAAAGGCTGAATTGGCACTTTGAGGCTGAAACAGTGTTGTTTTTTTTTAATTTTCAAAATGTTTTGTTCAACTTAAAGAAGAAAAAACGAAGAAGGAAGACTATTTTGGGTAGCCGAAATATTGCGAAAATTTAAAGTATACTTTGTTTCATAAATTTTGCAGTCTTTCCAGCGTTTATAGGTAATATTTGGATTGATTAATCTTCTTTATAGATCCAACGTTGACATCAGCGTCATCCTTGCTTGAGGCTTTTGCTGTCCACGTATTTGAAAAATTCGTGTCTTAATACAAAGCGAAAAAACTAGGAGTGAAGGCCCAGCGAAAAGAGGAGAAATTTTTATAACAGCGAAGGACTTAATAAAAAGTATATGCGTTTTTTTTTGTAACAATGCCTTATTTTATGGCCGATGCTTTACGTTTTTTTAAAGCATTCTTCGCGATATTTTGTCAAATTTCTTGTATGTACTTTGTTCTGCAATGTACATAATTATCTTGAAATTAACGGAAAGTTCAAAATATTTTTTGAGTTAATATTTTCCAAAAATATACACAACAAAGAAATGAGAGGAAACTAAAAAGGTTTAAGAATACAAGTGACCAACTTGATCAATATGTATAAACCGTCAGAAACTCCATTTACTTCGGCCCCAACGTTCCTACTTAGAGGATCTAACATTGCAGATCTCCAAACCCCAACTTATCTTCCCGTTGATTTTTGTGTTCACAATATTCGTAGGAGAGCGAACCTATAGTTATTTATTTGCTATTTCCGTTTTTAATTTTAGGAATGTACCTGGTAGCGAAATTTCAGCAAGTATTTCACGCCAGTTGAATCCTCATTGGCTGTTCACAGCGTTTATGGAATCAATTGATTTTGATCAGTCGCTCCTGCTTGATCTTCTTATTTCTTCGGAAACGAGATTCCTCGAGTACCTTCTACAGTACCTCCACTTCGTAATTAGCGACTGGAAGGCATTTATTCAGTGCCTGGAGAGCTATAAGGGAAATGCTATTTACCGCGAGGTAGAAGCTACGGGAGAAGATTTCATCAGCTTGGACCAAAAGCAATTGGAGTCGTTTTTTGGTCTTTCAAATGATCAAGTGGCGGAGGAAAACAGGCAATCATTTTGTAGGAAACAGAATAAACCAGTTGCAGAAGATGGTGTTGTTTTGAAGAACAAAGAAATTTCAGTGTCTGGAGATTCTTCCTTAAACACTGACATTAATGGAAGTTTTATCAGCTTCCAAAAGCCCGGAAGAAAACGGGACGCGTCTGGTGGACACGTTTTCGACACTGTGCACAGCTCGGAAATCTGCAACCAACCCATTTGTGGTGTCCCGAAAAAGAAAAATCAAAGAGAAGTTGGTGAAATAATTGGCTTGAAAAGCATTGCCATGGCGTACTCTTCAAGCGATGAGTCGGACGTAGGAGTTGAAGATAATGACGAGGATGCAAGAACTTCCATTCAAGTTAATGCGTTCAACAAGAACACAAGCGCATCTTGCCTGCATTCTCAAACAACAACATCTCTTTTACTGGATGACGGAAACCTGAATGTAGGCAAATTTGATAGTCAACCGGAGCGCGAAAAAACTCAGACATCAACTATTTTATTATCTGAGAATTTAGACAAGATCATGACAATGTTGATTCGGCTGAGGATCGCCATAACAAGACTCTCAAAGACCGGCCATTTCCCTTATTGTGCTTCTCCATTATTAGCGCTAATGGAGACTGTCGAAAAAACTTACGATGGCTGTTAAATAGTAGAGAATCCTTGCCGTGAATAACTTTTCTTGTTATGTAGCTGAAAATTTCTTCCTAGCAGCGCGCGCTCTCATTGGTTACGTCGAGGTCACATTACAACTTACAATGAAACTGTTTCCCGCTAAAATCTCTGAGCGGGCAACATTGCAAAGGGGATTTATTTTCATCTGATTTTCATAAATAGGCTCTTTGCATGACTTGATCACGTGATCAACTTTCAGTAAAAGGCAAACACGAAAAACAGTTCACTTTTGAAAAATTTTGTTAGCACAAGCTGAAAGAGCAAATTAAAAATAGCTAATCTGAGAATTTTCAGCCTTATATCTCAAAAGTAGTGATTGCAACGGCCGCCGAAAGTTTGAAGCATTTGTATGAGAAAAACAACTTTTGCCATCCAGTCACCCTTGCATGGTTTTCCATACAAATCCTTGTTGTTTCGAAATTTTCAAAACTGTCATGAAATCTTTCCTTAAGCATTACAGGGCTCAAATCTCCTTTTAATTCATAACAGACAATTTGAGCCTAAGAAATGAACACACGACAGTTTACAAATTTTAGAATTTACAAGGATTTGTAATATTAGACACGTGATGATCAAATAGTTTAAGGTGGCTCGACTGGATTTTTCAGGGGCAATAACTCCTAAGATTGAGCATTAAAGGAGCTGTGTCACGAATTTTATCAAAATTCTAACTATAGGAACTGCCACCAAACTGAGTGAATCATAAAAATAACTGCTCAAAACATTAAAAGAAGGTATAAATGACACAACAAATACAAAAGCAGCCACTGATGGATAAACTTCAAGAAGATTAAAACGGATTGCAGTTGTGGGTTTTTTAAAACTTGTTAGCCCAACACATTTTTCTAAGTTCACTTTTGTTGTTTGTAACGTTTGATGTAATGCTTTGGAAGTGTATTTGTTGAACAAGAAGCTTTGATTTTGTCGTTCGCAAGTAATTTCTTTGTCAAGGTTAAGCTCCATAGCGCATGAGGAAGCGTAATTGACCATATTAACAAAATGAGCGAGAAAGCCGTGACATGACGTGGCCCCTTTAACTACGTGACCGTAAACCAAGATATGGAGTGTTTACACATGACGTCACGGCGGCCATATTGGTGTCCCAAAACAGTGGAACGGCGGCCATGTTGGTGTCCCAAACCAATCCTCTGGGAGTTGAGTTCCTTTCTTATGCAAATGCTTTCTTTTGTTCCAATAAATTTGCATAGATGCTGGCCACGTGAGTGAAAACACTCTATAGAAAAACAGTCACCACAACTGTATCAGGTAAATACGAAAATTTGTTATGAGCGGTGTCATTTTCACATCGGAATTGTCATAGCAGCGTAATGACGTCATTGCCTATTTTACTTGTAGTCGTATTTCTCTACATTGGGTTAATTTTTTTTCCTTTTACGGGAGCTTGTTCTTCCAATAACCACCTTAAGTATTGGTAATATTTAGCAAAAAACACATGAGAGCCGCGTTAAATTTGAGATGAAGATTTTTTGACGTCAAATGATGTTATTATGTTGCTATGACAACTCCGATAAATTTTTGTCTTTGTCTAAAACGGGCTAAAAGGTTAACAGCGCACAATAAATAAAACTGGGGTACCTAATGGGTAAAAGAGTGCTGCCCTAATTAGGTTTGCATTTATCTCGCGTTCACCTAGCGCGTACAATTAGAATACTTCATGTGTAGCGTTTATGACGCAATTTGTTATGTTTATGACGCAATTTGAATTTTTACTTCGGTTTATTCGAACATTATCTTCTAGAATTTTTGTGAAATGATAGGTAAATAAAACCACCAGTGTACGTAATCAAAAGGACTTTTAAAAAACACGATCTTAAAAGAATTTCGAAACAAGAACACATTACATTCTTCGAAAGTTTTCGAGACTACGATAGCAGTAATTAGTAAAATCCAATTAGTGGTCTATTATGAATGCTGCTTTCTGATTGGGTGAGCTGCTACTAGGCTATATGTTATAGCCCACTAGTAGCGAGTCTAGTCTAGCTTTAACTTGCTAAAATATTTTTTCCTCCACATTTTTGACCAACCAGTTGGATTTTACTAAAACAATTATTCTTCTCGCCCTCATGGCCTCTGAGTCAATCGCCCATTCGGCCTTACGCCTCATGGGCTATTGACTCCGAACCCATTCGGACTCGAGGAATAATTGTTAATTACCGGCGGTGTGAAGAAATCTCCGCTACTCTATCTGCCATGAAAGAAAAATTCATCGCAAACGCATTAAAAGCAAGGATTTCAACTAACCTCAACGAACTTCATGCTACAAACGCTAGTGGAGGTCGGAAAAGAAAAGCAATGGGTGTGCAAAGAATTGTGGTAAAAATCCGGTGCATTGTGGTTAAAAATCCAGATGCATCGTGGGTAGAAATCGAAAATATTTATCCCTGTGCAGATTAGGTCTGCTGCCTTGCTCGGTCGCTTCAGGCCTGCTCGCGCAGAAGCAACAAGGAAGCAAGATAAGAAGTTTTGATATATTTTTCAACATGGGTTAGGTGTGGGGTAGTTTCCCTCGCAGCCGTTAGGATGTCACGCAACGCTCCCCCTCTCAGAGTGGGGGAGCGTGACATCCAAAAAACGGCTGCGAGGGAGACTAGGGGTGGGGTGGTTGGGCAGTTTCCCAGTAACCTTAACTGATCCAAACTTTCTTTTGTTGCAATGAATTTGCATAACTGCCGGCCACGTGAGTAAAAACGCACTATAAAAGGAAGCACGCGTACTTGCAAGCAGTAAACATCCGCGGTTCGCCCAAGGTGTTGCCTATGGCTCTTCCAGGGTGCAGGTGTTATTGTAGGACGGATAAAGCAAGGGAAGTCGTATCGTCTCTTTGGTTCCTGCTCGCTTTGTTTTGCTGAGCCCATTGCAGGGCCGCTCTCGAAATTTGCATGTGAACGTGATTTGTGACTCCACGATATCACCACTGCCATGTCGTTCAGGTTTAACACCATTGTAGAGACTTGAAAACAACCAGAGTAAAAGAAACCTGGGAGTGAGGTGGCGCATCGGACTAGTTGTTTTATTGTCGAATTCTCTTCTCCACCACCCCACCCCCACCTCCCCGAGATTCGAGCTAATCATCCCTGAGAAATTCCGGAAGTTATTTATTACCTTTCCAGTAGCTTAGTCCCCTAAATTAACATGTTTCGCGATAAAAATCACATAAAACTCCCTTGCGTATTTAATATATTGAACCAAAGACAGTAAAACCTTGAAG
>NC_133205.1:9048514-9081014 GCF_958299795.1 Porites lutea
TATCTTTGTTAAGGCTAAGTGATAATTTCATGATGTTAAGCAACGAAATTACCGAAATACCATTTGTTAGTTGTTTTTCGCTTCTAACAGAAATAAACTGACCAGACTTAACCTGTTTACCTCGTCGAATTGTAAACCTCAAGCTTGTCAGATAAAGGACGATTTACGACACTCCGTGGGCATACCAAAATTCAAATAATCAAAATTAAACCGAGTGATAAATTCAAATTGCAAGATCAGGAGGGGTTTTGAAATTAAGTCAGAAATGGCCAAATATATTTATAGGATAATATAAATAATCGATTTTCTTCTAATTTGAAATACTCATTTCAAAGTATTTTGTTTTTAATTAAGGACGGCGGAATTTTGAAAGTTGTACCATACATGCATAACACGACTACGTTAAGGCCCTCAAGCCGTTTAAAAGGTTTTGCTGAAAAATATAACCAGGAAAGGAGGCATTATCCTCTCTTGATATAACCTGATCACAAAAAAGAAGAAGATTTGCTGTAACCTCTGGCTTGCTAGTTGAATTTTTACTATCTCGACATCTCAAAGTTTGATTTGGTGTTTGGGTCTCGGAGTTCTCCCAAGAGTCGTAAATCATTGTCTCGTAACAGGTTCCAAGTTTACAATTCGAAGATCTAGGTAAGTCTGGTTTATTTCTGGTCAGGTTTATAACCAGGACATAGTCGTATTTCGGTACTTTTGTTGCTGAAAATACATCATTTAGCCTTCTGGCCTTAACAAATAAGTAAATACTAGATAAATAAATAAACAAATGAAAGAAATGAGTGAATAATAGAATAAATAGATAAATAGAATTATTTGCAGCCATGATCCACAATGTGGTTCTACGTGTATCATTCCAGAAAGAATTGGAATATGGCAATGAGATAAGAAACAAAACTACCTGGAGAGAAAACTCAGCTTGGAGCAAGAGCGAGAATCCTACAACAAAATCGACTCTTAGAGTCATGCAGCCATATTGGTGGAAGCTTGCTTCCTAGTGCCTAAGAGCCTTGGTCTATTCACTAGTGTATTTCCTCTAATTTCGAGAAAAATTAGCGATTCAAACACAACACTTTTTATACTCTGTAACATGAAACCGCATTGAAATTTAACCACCTTGAAAATAGGCTTGTAAGTTGTAAAGTCTCATGTCCACCATCGGATTCGAAAGAAAAACTACTTGTTTTTTATCAAGAGACCATATTTGGTCTCACGGGTTCAGTCTCACATTTTAAACAGCCCATTCTTGCATGGCGGTAGCCTTCTTAGAAGCCTTCTAAGTCTCAGATTTTACTCTAATGATGTATCACAGTCTAAAGCCCCTTCTCTCCGGCCTCTAAGCGCAATCTATCCGAGCGGACTCTTGCAACACTCTAGTTTCAAAGCTTGAATGCGATCCTGGTAAAGTATTAGTGACATGTTCCTTTAAAAGTCAGTGCTTGTAACAAAAACCTCATATCTGAGAACCAGACATTGATTCTTTCTTTATTTTCGTTCCGATTTGCAGCATTAGTTATATGACAATATAAAGTCGATAAAGAACTATCAGAGAATTTGAAAAAATAACTCAGGGCGATAAAATAATGCCATATGGCTTGCTCATTATGTTTTTAATTAATGACAATTTGATAATCAGAACGCAGGGCGAAGGACTGGACTTGTCTTGTATCGTATAAACTCTTCTCCGGTTTTGTTTCAACATTCTCACGGATGTAAGGAGATTTTGATCAATTTTTTGTTTTCTCCTTCTGCCATTGTTTTGTTAGCTTGGTTGCCCTTTTCTGTCGCGCTCTTTGAGGATATAGTTATACTATCAATGCTATCGTTCTAGACTCTATTCAGGCGGTAGTTTTGCTTTTAAGAACTCGAAAATGTCGAAGTATAAAGTGTCTCCATCTCTCTGTACGAGTCATTCCTCAGTTTCGTTCGGAAAAGGAAGATTTTCATTAAAACAGAGCATTTATTCAAGTTGTTCTATCTTTGATGAGAACGCGATTTAAGGATCTCTCTAGGAATGGCAGAATTGATACCGCGCGGATCAATTGAAATGATTTTTATGTAACAACTAGCAAATAATTTTTTAAAGAATTCTCCGAACGTATTATTTAAATGAGCTAGGTCCAGCTTTACGTAAGTTTGGATAGATACTGACCGCTTTGATAAGTATATTACGAACAAAATATCTTATTCGCCTGCTCTTCGGGTGTTGTCAAGTAAAGCTCAAGATATGGGAAAATGCTTAAACAGGTCAAAATGAGTCTGTCACTTCATCACGGAAAACCTCAAAACTCGCTGCATTCATTTATCCGCTGTTAAAAAATTATAGTTTTTGCATGACTTGTTTAATTGCCAATTCCAATGCTACCGTAACTTATCAAAGTTCCCTTAGCGTTTGTTTTCTTTAGAATACTAAGGAGATTTAAATATAATCAAGTGACTATCCGATGACATCATTTCTATATTGACTAATGAGAACGTCCGCGTGTGGCTTTTTTATTCTTTATATGTTCCTCTTTAATTAAAGCTTACAAGTTGGCTTATCCTTTTATACCGTAGACCCGGCCTGAGGAACACGTCACCGAGTCCATCTGAATCCAGAGTTTCATCCTGCTAAAAACCTGAGCGGTGAGTTCTTCATTTTTTTTACAAGTTATTTTTAAACGTCTAGGATCCTAATCTTATTCTTTGTATTTAACTTAGGTTAAAATTTCCTCACTATATTTAGCGAAGTTATTTGCAAACGCAAAGCGTGCGCGTGGTTAGCGGCAGACTATAACAACTTAAGGTATTTTGAGACAGGTTCAATTGTGAGCTTAAAAAGAAAACAATTTAATGGTTAACTTTTGTATTACTTTTTAGAAATATATTTCCGTTATTTCTGCTTCTATGAAAATTTTTTGTGTGTTTTACGTTTTCATCTGCTGTAGTAAACGCTATGAACGGATTTGGCCTTCGAATCTTTGTGCTGTAAAAGAAGGGGCGCGCCTAATTCGGCTGTTTGCATTTTGAAAACCGCTTGTTTGTGGCTTTTTGATGTGTACGAGTAAACGTTTATATGTATTTATTTAAAAAATCAAAGAAGAAATCAAGGCCGTCGCATGACACAGCAGACAGCACTAGAGTGTTAAATATAGGCCCATATAGTATTTTTGGCATTCCCGCTATTTTCAGCAGATAATTATCCGCTCCATGTTCTATGCCCTGTTAACGAACTTGTGTCGGTTATTAAGCAGATTTGCCCTTAGCTGTTTCCTCTCTTGTTTTAATTTGTTTTCTCAGCGATACCATTGATAAAAGGAAAATAGCTCGGAGCCTGCTAATCCGACTTCAAGGGGCTAGATTTATTTATTCATCTTGTCCCGACCGTTTGCCGATCAATATAGCCGGAAGTGCAGGCTTTGGTAATGTGTATTGAGTTCTCTTTTGAATTGAACAGCAAGGCTGGGTGTTTTCTTGAAGAAAGCGTTCTTGGATTTCCTGCCCCTTGTTGTTTGTCGATGAACTCAAGCATTGACAACCTCTTTATGTACAAAACCCCTCCCAACCCTCAAGACACGTTTGTTCCAGTTCTCGCTGACTAACGTGACCATTCTGCATACTACTCTATTAAACTCCGAGTTAGAACATAATAAATTCACTAACGGCATGGCTTTTTCACTGCACTCATGCACGCGATGCTGAGTTTCGGTGAACATTTTTACATGCCTGACGTATGGTTGTTATTGCTTATTTGAAAAACCAGTTGCATAAAACACTTCTTTTGAATCTCCAATGAAAGTATAGTTAGTCTGTTAAAGTGCACCGTCTCTGCGGAAAGGAATCCATCGAAAAACCTACATCGAAATTGGCTAACTGAAAAACCTCCTTTCGCTCGAAAATGTCACAAAGTTTCACAATAAAATAATCTAAGTAACGATTAATGGCGTCATACACCTCGAGGCTCTTTATACCGGAATGACGATGATTCTTCGCGTCATTCCCAAATCTTTTTTATGCATTAGCGTTTGTTTCCGCCAGCTAAATATTGAATTTTGATCCTTATAAGATCTTACAAACCCTGTGCGATTAAAACTCTTTACCTTAAAATAACTCAGAATTGTTATACATGTGAAAGTTCTCCGCAATTTTGTCATTTTATGAGACTGAGCTCTGCTGCATTCACGTAAGCACTGTTAAGCAACTTTTATTTCATGGTCACTGCGCAGAAGCAAAAAGATAAAACCACGTTTCATCACAATTACAGTTTGTCTAACACATGAAAATGGCTGGGTTTTTTATAACCCTTTTATTAGACTGGATATCGTTAGCGATCTGTTCCAAAGTTAGAATCACTTGTACTGTAAAAATGGAACTTCATGTCTTATGCCCAAAATAACCCTTGAGATCTCATACCTCATGGACTAATAACTACTTATTTTACTCATAAAATCAAAGAGAAACAGCATTTTGTTCAGTGATCAGAGTAGAACAAGAATTTTAAGCACCTAGTCCAATGAAGACTAGCACTATAATGTATATAAAAAGACAAGTTATTTTAATCACTTAGAATGTCATATTCCACAAGGCTGCTCGTTAATTTTTAGCGGGCCTTACCTTGTCTCTGAAACCTATTTAAAAGTGAGATTTTGGAGGTATATTTTCTTTCCGTTCTTATTAATCTAAAAAGCGGCTGTACATTCAATGCTTAGGTCATTAAATATTAATTTAAGTATCTTTTGTGAACTTGGTTGGTCACGTCAATTCTGGAGATGGGCAGGAAACCGCCAGTTTTGTTTAAATCTGGACAAGGGGAATCACAACAGGTGGGCATTTAATAAATGACGTTTACGGTGCCCTCGAAGTTTTTGAGTAGCTGATTTTTGTACTGTACAAAGTGGCTTACTTTTGAGTTGGTCAAATCTTTAATCCTGACATCAGCCTTTTGGCTTACGAAATATCAGCTAAAATGCTAAACACTACTTATTATTTTGATATTGTTCCTTTAATCAAACTGCTTGTTAAGGACAAAAGTAATTGAGCGTCGAAGTGGCTCAAAGCGCCTTTTAGTTTGTAGAACAAAGCCATGAAATATCTGCCGTAATAGTTAAAGATTGCCTGATGTCTTTTCGCTTGGTCAAATACGTTGTAAACTTTGGAAACCGCAAGTATCAATATCCGTTGATCAAAGAATGACCCTTATGCGTAGATAAGACGGTGGAACAAAGAAACGCGTAACGACGTATATTGGAATTTTCATACGAGCCACACCGTGTCCGGTAATATAGAATACAGCCGCTCTTAATAATTCTCGCCCCCTCTTGAAAATCCTACAATATTGCACCTTCTTTAACAAATGATGCAACACCCTACGTTTTACTATACAAACATTGATCATCTCTCGAGAGCTTTATTCAGTATTCTATATTTAGTGTGATGATATTAGCTTGTTTCTGTTAGATTTTAAATTTGAAGAAATTAGTTTAATCATAACATGTTCAAAATAGTCGTGAAATATCGTTATCCACCTCAAGGTTAACATCATGCGGCCCAACAGTCACACATTCATTTAACAGTTTGTCCCTGATCGACCTTTCACTGATTTTCCTTTTCGAGCGATTCTTCCAAAACCAGCCATCATTTTATAGAATAGTTATTCTCTTTAAAAACACTCACATCAGCCCTAAAACCATGCTTGGTGTTCAGCCAAGACGTTCAGCAAGTCACAATGTTTGTTCAATTTCTTTGCATCATTGTGAAGTAAAATATTTTTTTTATTATTGCGTCAGTTTAATGCACGCAGATTAAGGCCTTTTTTATAGGTGTCATTTAGAGGAGATAAAATTGGAACCTGAATCTAGGATATGTTTACAGGAAAGTAAAGAAGCCTGTTTTTTATGTGGCCAATTATATCATATCTTGGTTTTGTTAGAAACTGAATTTAATTTTCTAAGTTTTGATTTTCTTTGGAGAAGTTTCTCTTTTTGTTCTTGTTGTGCTTGCTAACTAAGTTATGCGTCTTCTTCCGGCAATTTATAAAACTGAGTTTTCAATCATAAATGAGATCATTAAGTAGGCCACACAAATGATCTTTATTTTTCCTGTTTTAAACGCAGCCAGGAACAAGATCATGAACGTAGGTTCATGTGGTCCCTGATTCCGCGTAAGAATTCGTTGAGGAAAATTCTCAAGACCACATAATTCTCCTTATCCTTATGTATTAGACTGCAAAAGAGTCCCGTATTTTCGCAAATTCAAGTACGCGCGAGCAGTCAAACAAACGTTCTGGAGCTCCTCACACGCCCTATCGCCGTGTGAGGCTCGCGCGCGAAGCTACGTTAAACTATTTTGAGAAAAAACCGACTGTTTTGCAGTCTACATTGTAATCAGAGATTAATAACAAACATTTGCCTATCGCCAGGTACCTACGGTGGTGTTTCATTCACTATAATCACGGGATTCTTTCAGTGAGATTTAAAATCGGTCACCGATCGACACCAGCACGTGAAATAACAGTGTCTTGTCACAAATTTATAAACGTAAACATAGTTCACTCCAGTACCACTTCGGAATCATCAAGGGAAATCATTAAAAGTCGATTTATCAGAAGCCCAGAACAAATGATGGGCAATCAGAAAATATGGCATAGATAGCAGTGATTTTTATAAATTTGATTTCTGATAAAATGATTCAATCATATCTTCTTTTTACGAAGGTAGGGAACAAACAGAAAGATCACGATTTAATTTTGTAAAACGCAACATTGCGATAATACAAATTTAAAATAAAGTGACATCAACTGAAGGGAAATGAAATTACTTTGAGTTTGTAGGAAGTTTGAGTTAGCGAGGGTTTGAGATTTTAAGGGTAAATTTACTGCAATAGTGTGGAGCAAATATGCACAGGTGAATCCGGCAATTTGTATCATTTTAGTTCGTGCGGGCAAGCTTCAACCTACCGAGAGTTCGAGTTACCGGCGTAAACTGCCGCGATTCTTCTGTTCGTTACGCAAAATGTGATTGCAACAGAAAAAAAATATATGTCAAACTTTGCTCCACCAGCTCTTTACTCTTGTTTGCACTAATACTACGATCTATAATATCTCATCAAAAAACGCCGGGCTTCGAGGCGCGTGTTGTTTCAATGAGTTAGCTGATTCACGTTGCTCCCATGAAACTCCCTTTAAATGTTCAAAATTCTACGCGTTTAAACCTTCGGCTTCATTAGGGTTGAGTTCCAGTGTCGCGTAATTTTTACGTGAGTAAGTGCGTAAAATTTACGTTCGTAAATGAAATGGAGGCCTTACAAGGTTCAACTTTGACGTATACGCGTGACCTTCCATATAATGTTTTGTTTACGCGCGTAAAATTTACGTGCGTACGCACGGGGAAATTACGCGTCAGTGGAAATCCGCCTACAGTCTACAAAAGTGTCCCCAATTCGATCTGACGCCTGGCTCATCAACCAACCAACTCCTTCTAGCTCGATTGCGTCGCCTCTTTCTGCCCTGTAGAACGCTCTTTGCAGGGGATTTATGCGTAAAAATAGTGACTCAGCTCACGATAAAGTTTATCTGCAGTTCCCTTTCTGTGAGTTTGGCTCTCTGTTATTGTCAGGGAACAAAATTGTTTTGCCAGAGATCCAGTCTTCCTACTTGTTAGAAAACGAAATCGTAAATCACGGTGTTCACGCGACAAATAGAATTTGAGAATTTTGCATCAAGGGGTCTCTTCCAGGTTTAATCCCTTTACAATCAACAAATTAAACCTTTTTCATTTCTTCTAGCCTTTGAGTTTCTACTTTGATGTCACCTGCTTTGCATGAAACTCATCATTAGCTTTCAAGCTTAGTACAATCCTATCACTTCGGTCCTAATTAGGTCTAATTAGCGTTGATCGGCTTTACAAAAGTCGACGGACAGCGATTTTGCAGATTATGTACTGCTTTAGGTGTAAATCCTGGGCACTCTTTTCCTGAGTAAGCGTTGATTCTGTGCCCTTTTCAAAAACCGGAAAACAGCAGTTGTCCAGATTATTGACCTATACACTCATTAGTCGTAGGCGGGATTTTCCTGCTTCTTTTCTACTCTTAAGCAAAGGATCGGATCAGGAAATAATACCCTGATCACTGGTTTTCCGCCAGTTAGCATCTCTTTCTTGAATCAAATAACAAGAAGCGGCTAAGGTATGGATGTATTTTCGGACAAAAGCACGTTAGGCCTAACCTCGTTACGAGGGTCCTCTCCTACTCGAGAGCGAGGTTGCGTTAGGCCCATTTACCAGCCATTTTGTGCTCGCGCGTTTTTTCGCGGGACGAGGATGCAACCTGCGGGATCCCCTCAAAAACGCTGGAAATGGCGAGCCTGTAGCACGTGGAGAAAATTACAAACTTCGGAACGTTCACACCTATTACATAACCTTCTTTTCAAAACAATTTTAAGGGCCCTTGACCTCGGCCAACCCTCTCTTGGGCGATCTTTCCAAGCAGAATGACGAGGCTGCGATTTTTCATGCATAACTGCTTCTACGGACGTGATGCAAAAGCTTTACTTAGAAATCGATAGTCCTTACAAAGCCAGCAGAGCATTTAATAAATATGCTCTCAATTTGGCTCCACTTTACAGTCTTTCATATTTAAATTTCAGTTGCTGTGAAGGGATTCACATGCAGTAAGGCATGCACATCGTTCGAGACTCGATGCAGTCAGCACAACTCCGAAACATGCTTCTTTCTTCATTTTCTCCTCGTTCTAGAAAGGCAGCTCGAGCGCGAGTGATGCCAAGGCGATTGTAAACGTAAAAACAAATGACACTGCAAAAATGCAAAAACACAAATGACTGAAAACATTTAAACACAGCTGGCTGATTAAGGTGGATCTTTGTAAAACATGTTGGTTTCATTTTGATAAATAATAAAATTGGGCTCACTGACCGGACTTCAAGCAGGTTTTTGAACTACAACTACTTACACTGGCAGCTCCAAATAACAAGTGATGATCGGATTATGATGTTGCTATAGTAACCTCTGGTATTAAAGAAATAAACAACACTTGTTAAGCAATGATCTTGCATTTGTTTGAAATCTTTATTGAAATATCAAGTGATAAATAATAAAGATACTGGCCCAATATTGGGTACGAACATGCTGAAACTGCTGTTTTCAGCAGGCAGATTTTAACCTTGGCACTTCTATTCGTCTTTAGAGCTTTCAAATTTCTTGGAGAGAGTTAGTTGTTTAATGTAAATGTCCAGTTAAGTTACTGACACGAATGGAGGGAGGCTATTTTAATGCAGTAAAACTGCCGGTCCTCGCTTTTTCTGATGTCGCTTGTCGGTGGTTTTATACCGCTTATAGTCTACACAAAAAGTGTTTTGTAAAGTTGTTTTGTTCTTTTCTACGTTTTTTGATTTAAGAGACATGTTTGTCTGAGCCCAGCTCTAATTGACTATAAATCAACGGATTTCATCAAGTCTGTCGGGATGACCAACGTGGACCCTTAAGATATGAGCAATAAATCTTGATCAACAGTGATTCAGTCAACTTTTCAACTGTCAGTGAAAATACATACCTAGAACTGCAGTTTAATTGATTGCAAACATTTTTAAGCGTGGAACTGCCAAGCAACTTTTTTTTTTCAGCTTATTAGACAGGTTCGCGAGGTGATAACCCTCATGTCTCAACGGTACAATAAAAAGGTAACGAACATTTAATAGTCCATTAGCTGTCAAGAGACCGGTCTAAACTAACTGGAATTTCTAAACTGATATCAAGCCCACAAGTTCGTACTTGTCAACAAGGAAACCTGGTAATTTCATATTGAACTAAAATATTAACCTCGGGGTTTGATATTTTGGGGGTCGATTGGTACACGGGTGCACAAGCGATTTTATGCTATCATATAAGCTCCATATCACCCCCTACTAGATTTGACACAGCTGTGAAAAATGGGATGATTGACTGTTTAGAATGCTATAAAATTCCTTTTCTAAAACTGTTTTGAAGAAGTATTATTCTGGAATTTTAGTTATTTTGGGTTATCAATTAAGTTAATTAGTTTTTAAACTATATGATTAAACTTATTGACGTGTGTTTTCGGGGCCTATACACATAATGTGCGAATCAAATTTTTTCGATGCATTGTTACTTTAAAAAGTAGCGGTGTATTAAAATATCTTTACGTCTGTAAATAGCTGCTGTGCTTCGGATGAGTAAAATTATCGGTTGGAGATCAATATTTCTCATGATAAATTGTGGGTACAGAAGAATGAAACGCCTTGGTCGTCAACACGTGTTCAAAGGAAGCTGATCTAGGAAGACCGTCGACGCATGCGCAAACTTACCGGGCAGAAAAAAATGTCGCTTCTGTAAAAGCAATATTTCTAACAGTTTCCCCTTGTTCCTTAATCAACCAAACCCCAAATTTTGTTCCGGAAACAATGCTTACCGGCTACAGTTGTAAACTCGAACAATTTTGACCCCAAATCACTTTGCAATGCCATTCGTTGTTAATCTTATCCGCGAAAAAAAACAGGCCGAAAAATTTGTGTTAACATTGACAATTTGTCACCATTTTCTAAATGATTCTTTTAGGGTTATAGTGGCCAAGAATGCACGAAAAACGAAGCAGGAATTTTTTATATTATTATCAATATTTCTAATCGTTTCCTCAAGCAACACGCCCCAATTAATTTGTTCCGGAATGATAGTCTGCGAAGTAGGTATAGATTTGTTTCCAAATATAATTTGTATATACAAGTTTTTAATGATATGAACTACAAACTACAGTGTATATATTAATCGTGACTTGACAAATTTTCTCCCTCAATTAATTTTTGTCACGGTCCTGAGTAAACAAGAGGATCCCTTAATGAGTGCTTCTAAAGTTTTCCTGCTTCTTAACTCCAACAACTTGACCTCGTGTTGCTCAAACCTCTTGGGCGCTGTTCAGAAACAGACGGGCTTCATGAAAACGAAGTTTGTTAGCTCACGTTCAAGCCTGTTGTATTTCTGAAGTTCCGGTCTTCAAACAAGCTCTTGGTAAGCGATCCTACAGAAACGTTTATGAAATTACGGTAATTTTGTCAAGAGAGAATAATCTCCCTCTAGATTGTGTCTTTAGGCATTTTTATTCTCACGATGCTGCGGCTTCGGAAGTTAAGGGTCATTTTATTAGCCTCTCGCTGCTAGTAATCTCCGATGGGACGTGTTTAAGTACACTGAGTGCCATATCAGTTTCCTTGAGCGGGAAATACAATTATTTATAGATACTGTGTAGATTTCCTTATAAACTTGGTTTGAAACCATTAAAATGGCAGTTCCTCTACAAATAATCGAATTAGAAACACTGACCTCTGTCAACACTGAGGATCACGGACATCCCAGTCTTAGAATAAGAGGAACTTGCGCGGATATCAGGGCTAGACTTTCAGTTGTCAAAGGGTAAACCCGGAAAGAGAATTCTCATCCACGAAAGATACAATCATCGTTGCAGAAATTGCGGAACATTGTTGAAAAAGTGACATTTCTAAATGTTTCCCTTTCAGTCAGGGAAAACAAATATTTCCCCCGGAAGCAAACCTTGTTAACTATCCACACTGAGTCGCTTTTTCGATCTCGGCCTCCGCTCTCCGGGATATACAATTGTTTCTTTGCGTCAATTTTGAGTATTTCTGCGCCTTCAGCCTAACTTGACGTGAAATAATGAAGTCAAGTAATACGTGATTACTAAATAATGAGTTTAATGCTGAATGATCACGACCTCACATTGATTCACCAGTCATTGCCGGAATTCCAGAGGGGTCAGATAGAAACTTTTATTCCCCTCGACATCAGTATAACAAATGCAAGCCGAATGATCGTCAAAACAACACGCAGTGCGTGTTTTATGTTTATCCCTTTATGAAGAGTATCAAGAGTATTTCAAGTGCCGAGTTATTTTAAGACCGACATACGTAAATATTCGTAGTTTGGGAATTGAAAGACGTCAAACTGATCACTGTTGAATATTAAACATGCATCGCAGTAGACTCTCAGTCGAAAGTTGACTGTGTTATCCCCGATAGCTGACGTCATTTACCATACAAATGTAGCTTGGAAGCTGAAAAGTTTCTGTGGACGCGACTTAGCCACAGGATAACCAGGCGACATTTATTACTGCCCTGTGGTCATTCGTTTAATTTTGTCTCGTCTTAGGAGGAAGGGCGGGTTTTGAGTCTCCAGAACTTCCTTAAAGCCGGGTATAAAATTTCTGAAGTAAAACTGTGTTATTCAAATTCAATCTACTATTGTATATTGTTGTCTTTATGATATTATACCACTACAACTGAAATGAAATCTGATATTTTTTTTCAGTTTTCATCAAAAACAGTACTGTCTCAGTCGAGTTAATTTCACGGTCAATTTGCCAAAGCCTAAATTTTCTCGTTCTTTTATTAAATTTTGCGGCAATTTTTTTTGTCAAATATTAAGTTAGTTCATCTATAAATTCTCAGGAAACCCAGACGGCAATATGAGTGCCGTATCACTCTGCTTCATGATCAATACTCAGAACCAACTCATTGTTACTGATCCAGATGAACAATTCGTTCAGATCCAAAAACGACGTATAGAACGAATGAGCTCTTTATTAATATTCTTATTATTCTTTAGTAATTCAATGAGTAGCTTTTCTTAATGTTGCAATGAGTTCCTTAGTTATTCCAGGTGACAGATGATACCAAACTCGACCGAAAATGGCTCATCATTCGTGATAGATCGGAGCGTATCGTATTAATTGTTTTTGAGATAACCACGATGATCAGACCGATAAAATTTGTTTAGATCAATGTTGGAGGAAGTTGATCTTTTTGCCGGTCTTCCATATGATTATTTTTTTGAAAACCATTCAAAGATGGAAGCTGTAGCTTGATTGACAGGATCATATGACAGCCAGCTGCGTCAAAGTTCAAGCATGTGCAACTCAAGTGATCTGATAATTTCCCTTTTTTTCCCATTTTTCGTGTCATTTAGGGCTATTTTGTGAGGTCTTGGACAATGATAGAAAACTTATAGTTTTCACTGAGATTAGTACATAATATTTCTTTTTTTTTTCTCAAGTATAAAGATTTTTGATAACAGTGAGAGGAAACCGAAGGTTTCAGGGAAACTCCATCTTTGGTAACATGACTGTGTCTATTTGCAAACAAATAAAACGAAATTTCAATTTTACATCGATAGCGATTTGGACTTCGCCTTTAAGGGATCGGCACGGGCCTTTCCCGCTTTTAAAGGAAGGTAAACTCCGGTAATCAACTTTATTTGCATTGTAAAAAGAGCGGAACATGTTTTACCCATGTTTTCGATTTTACTATGACATACACGATTCAAAGCTTTATCAAAAGAGAAATATCTGACACCTTCAAGGATGACTACGAACTGTTTTTCTGAAAGGAACATTAAAAAGACAATATGTGATCAGTTCGAGAGCTGCCACGAAGGGGATATTCAAAAGGGTTGTATTTACTTCCGGTTTCTAATCCGGCCCGTCGACTTTCCTACATTTCCACTTTTTTGTCATTTTTCTTCGAAATTTTACTTCATTTCAGGACAGTTGAACTGCTTAGAACTAAAATCTACGGAAACCGAGCCCATTATTATGGTTTTCTCGCTCCATTTCAAGGGGAAAAAGCATTTTCTTTCTACGTAATTGAAAAGAGAAAGAAAACAGGAAGTACAGAATGACGTAGGTGACAACTATAGTAACGAAGGGATGTTTGTGAGAAGAATTTGTGTTTCGATATAATTCATTCTAACATCGGTTTTTAAGCCCAAGCTAAATGAATACAGCGAAGCCGTGGAATTTAATGAAGCGCAGTGAATCTTAGCTTTCTCTGTTGTTTGTCATTTGGACATTTTCCTTTTTTGCGACGCGAAAAATTATCTCTTTTCGCCATATTGGTCTCCCGCAGAATATTTTGACTGAAGCGTGTGGTCGAATTTTTTTAAATACTTCGTCTGCAATCTGCCAAAATTTCTCACAGTTACAATGGTGTTTGTTTCTGACTCTAGCTAAGTTACCGAAGCGTCCTTTTTCTATTGGCGGCGGAGGCAAAATAGAAAATTACAAAGAAGATCAGACTCGTAAGAAATTGAAACGTTGTTATTGAGTACTAAATTCTCGCCACCTTCAATGACATCACTGTGACATCACGACGCCCTCCCAAAATGCAAATTCCCGAAGCATTTTCCTCACTCGAAGTTGAGCCACAAATAGCACGGCCATACACATTGTCAGGGCAGCTGTTGTGAAAAGGCATATTTACTGGTGGGTAAAAATAGATCTTTGAATTTTTATTTCCGTCTAACACCGAAGTATAAACAGCATAGATGCTACCAGTGCGATTTCGAACAGTTGTACTCGGCAAGCTTGGATTTATTTGCACGTTTTTATGAGTCCTTTTCTTGTTTTGACTGCCTTGTAAGGGTGGAAATTTTGTGCGTTTCGCTTGCATTTTTCCGCAATCATTCACAACCTAGTCTACCTCTAGCAAAACTTGTTATTTCTATACTGCTTCCGATCGTCCGCTTTTTCAGCCTTGGAATGATTTAGGTAAAATAATGGTTCCATCTTGTCCTTGCCAACGAGCATGATCCATATAGAACTGTCGTAAGCTTGCGCCATGACGAACAACTCTGGGATCGAATTTTTGCCATGATAATGCTGTCGTGAATTTTCATGTTACTCCAGTGGGCGATCCACCGTTAATGTTCGTTGTTTATCTTGTTGTGAGCTTACGATACTATCCAGTGAAAATGACAAAGTTGTCGTTATCTTCTGTAGATAAAAACTGGAATCGAAGCACAGGGCAAGCTTGTGTTTACCATCTTTTTCTTGCGTTCGTACAGCTGTCGAAGGTGGTCGTCCTCAGAAAATCGCCGCCGTGGTGTTCCATAGACTAAGAATTGATCGAACCATTTATATAATTGGGAAACAAGTCTCGTTTGAAAATTTCAGAATTTTGAACGAAGGAGCTTTTGAAATAAAGAGGAAAATGGCCTCAGCGCGGATGCAGATTTCACTTCGTTTTGGCGACACTTTTAGCTTGGGTCACAAAATTTTTCGACGAACGTCGGTGATTTCGCGCGTTGAACACATCCATTTGAAACTATTCGCCGATCGGCGTAAGCCTAAGTTCATTGACACCTAGCATTTCGCTAAGTTCTTGTTAGTGCATACTTTCGTTCGACACGAAGTAAAATGTTGGACGGAGACGTCATTTGGACCCTCGGAACAAGTAGCTTCAGCGAATGACAAAAACATTCATTTACAAGATGGCAGAATAGGCGAAAACAAAACTTCCAACCTTAGATGTTAGCTTTCTTGTTGATAAAACGGTACAACTTTGAAGACCAAAGGACGGTGTTTTTGTGTTCGTAGATCAAAAGTTCGTGAGGAATGCCTCCTCAGTGAGATCATTCGTTCTAAGCTACCCCGGCGAAAATCACTGATCGCAAACCTCATGACATCATTTCACGCAATGAACGATCGCTTCGAATTCCAACCAAGAAGTGCTGTTCGCCTCTAAGGTCATCTGGAAGAGAAATTTTGCTCGGGTAAAGAAAGGTGGATCGAATTGAGCAGCCCGCCATCATTCCCGAGACAGAATTTGTAAGACCATTGTAACATATCGTACTACACCAATAGCATAGCACAACTTCCCAAGATCTTGACGAGACAGCTAGCTGGTACATGTAAATGATTTAATGAACTCACTTTGTTGTTTTGAATCTGTTCATTTTACAGATCCATCGCATCAGACACAGCGATCAGACACAGTCGAATTTAAAACTGGCTGAAGGCCCCCTAACGAAACTCAAGTTGAGCGCGGCCATCCACAAGAATCACAGTATGGGAAGAAAGAAGATACAAATTTCAAGAATCGGCGACGAGAGAAATCGCCAGGTATGAAACAAGCAAACTCCGCACCAATTTGTGCAAACCGCGCGCTTTATTATTGTTCGACACAAATAGCAGTGGATTTGTGGCTTTTTTTGTCCGCGCGGGCGTCTTGCGATGCTAAATATATTGCACACTGAAGGTCGAAAATAGAAAAATCGGTTTGGGGTTAGAATTTCATTATAGCGCGGTATTTTTAGCTCGCGTAGGTCAATTTTGTTATATCTTAGGGCTTCGTAGTTCTTTTGTATCATTTGATATTAAAAGGAATGAGAAGTGAAGTTTTCTCTGCAATTGTGCAACTAGTGATAAAATGCACTGTACCGTATCACAGCACTGGGGTGTAATTGGGATCTACAAACACATTCATGGCAAAATTCCCGGTACCTGCAGACCCATCAACATTTCTCCTATAAAATGAACAAGAACGTCTTTTTTTTTTACAGCTCACACTCTGCCTAAAGAGTAATGAGTTGCTCCGCGAGTTTCTCCTACGTTTTTGAAGTTGAGCTGGCGGTATCGAAGGTTCCATCGTCGCGTGTTGCGAGATATTTTTGGTACATTGTTTGCCTTTGATTTTCAGGTTCATTTTAAATATCCCATTAACATTTCACGGCATTGTTGGCTTCATGAGGTGTTTGTTGACAAAAGTCATCTACATTGAGCTGGACATGCTAGTTCTTGACGAGTAATTTTTGTTCACTGTACAAGTCTTGCTTGAAACGTTCTTTGTTGTCTGTGTTTAGCGGCTGATGGAAGCACGCAGGAGATACATGTATGTTTCGAAACCGACTGTAATGTACATCTCGTGGAAATTTAATTTGCGATAAAATAGAACTTCTCTTTGTTTTTCTTACCACAAATGAATATTTGTAGTTAGTTTTTTCAACCGCGATCTCTTTTGTGATTTGCGATTTTAGCTTATGGTTATTTTGTTTCTTGTAATAACTTGCATGAGTGATTTATTCAAAAATAAGCTTTACAAATCAACATTACAATTCTTTGTGCATGTCTGTTTTGCTTAAATTTCTTCGCCTTTTTTTGATGGAACACAACAGAAGATAAAACACCAGTTTTGATGTCTGAAATTTTCGCTTAACGTAAATCGATATCTTTGATGTGATACCGTTCCCCAGTGTGTTCTAGAAGCATTCCAGAAATAAATTTAATCTTACATTGCATGATCACATTCTTTCTGAGGTTTATGTGTCGCTGTTGAAAGAAATTAAACTGTGTAATTCTTCCTCTTAATTTTTGTTTGCACTATTTGGAAGCTATTTTTTGTAATGTTGCAAAATTCCTGTAATTTTGTGATCCTTGTGGTTAAAACATGTCTTCAAAAGTAATTCCCTTATCATTTGATATACTGAAAAACATTTCAACAAGAAAATGAGCATACGAGTCTAATTTTAAAAAGGTCATTTTGCCCTTTTTTTTCTATGGTGTAGGGTAGAAGGTTTTGCTAGGTTTTTGGTTTTAAAATTAGCAGATGATTGCTTGTACATGAGGCCTCACGATCCATCTGAAGCAATGTCTTACTGATGGCTTGTGCGCATACCACCAGTACAGCTGTAGGCCAAGTCTGTAGACAGCTCACACTCACACTTTTTGCGAGATAGATTGAAATCTGGGGTCGGCATGTTTTGGTAAAAAAGTTTTATGTGTTTAGAATTTGCCTTTGCTCTAAAACAAATTAAAAGTGGCTGAAAAGTCAGAGTAATAAAGCTTCTAGCCATTAGCTACATGTAAATATGGTAGGAATTTTGTCATGGAGGTTTTTGTCAGGATTTGCTGAGTGAGAAGTCAGATGGGTTTCCATGTTTGAAATTTTTCAGCTCCACATTTGCTTTCTTGTGGTAGAATTACCAATTGTTTATTTAAAGACAAAAAATGTTGTTTTTGTGGTTAAGAATAATAATGTTTTATTTTGTTCAAACATATGGAGAGAAAACCATGTGATGGACAGAACCTTGGTTTCACTTAATGCCCCGGAGCTTGGCTGTGCTGTGGGCAATTATGTAACATGGTCACGAGTAGAGTCCCCCATTCCCCCAAAAAGATTACTCATTCCCACAATCCTGACACTTTTTTGGACATTATTTTCAGAAGTTTCGTACAGGAAGTTTTGATTTCCTCAATCATCTTTACCTAGAGCAGGTAGAAGAAAATGGGTGGAGAAAAATGTGCATGAAATGATCAGTGCTGGAAAAATTAAATGCTTTTTCCTTATTTCTAAAATAAAATTCAGTCCACTTTGAAACAGCTTCCTAAACCCATCTATCATATATGTTAAACTGCCGAATTCGATATCCTGTCTTTTAGTCCTAAATGTTGCACCCTTTTTACTCTAAAATCTTGAATCTCTACCTTAACATGTCTTTACACGGGTCAAATCTTGGATCCTGAAAAATATATTATGTACCCTCAAGTGACTGTTCCATGAAAGGATCATAATTATCTGATAGCTTAGCTTAAATATGGAGTCATTATTTTGGTAAAATTTATCTATGATGACAGTACTGATGTGTAATCAAGTATCACAGAACTTCCAACTCTCACGGTTTGACCATCAGACTCATGGTTTGGGCAGTCAACTCATGATCCCTCGATTTAAAATTGCCAGACAATTCTGGTACGAACTGCGTAGTTTTAAAAAAAAACCATCTTCATAATAGGCGAAAATTGTATCAATCTTATTTGGGGGGAAACCTGAGTCTAGTTCCAACCTCATTCCTGTAAAACATAGGTTTGCTAAGGTCTGTGGGAAAGCCCTTATAGCATACTCGCTTGGTTACTCACCGTCCTGTCGACCTGGATAGTAAAACAGAATCCTCCCATTACTGCCAAAAGAGCGACAAGACAGTACAACAGAGACCACTAAGAGGGTAAAGAATACCGTGACAAAAATAATCAGCCTTTTTGATTTTATTTGATGCATATTTTGGAAATCCCCAGGTTTGAGGTCCCAATCTCCAGGTTTTTGGCAGCTTTTTTCAAACACTCCAAACTTGTATGATTTAGGGGTTGGAAGGTCTGAGTATCATATATATAGTATCATATACTGAGGAAACATTGTACTGCCATGTCATCCACAGTCATGTAATTTAAGTTATTTCACTTGATGCAGGTCACATTTACCAAGCGTAAATTTGGATTAATGAAGAAGGCATATGAGCTGAGTATTTTGTGCGACTGTGAGATTGCACTGATTATTTTCAATTCTGGCAACAAGTTGTTCCAGTATGCTAGTACTGACATGGACAAGATTCTTCTGAAATACACAGAGTACAATGAACCACATGAGAGCAGGACCAACTCAGACATTGTGGAGGTATGCATCAATCAACCAGGTTGCTTTAAAGTTCTCTCATGGTTGATCTGGGCTGTCATATAAGAGGCAGAGGTGGGGGGGGGGGGGGAGGGATTTCTCCCAGCTGCTATCAGCATGGCCCCTGGCTACTTTCATACAATGTAGGAAAATAGAAGAAAAATAGAAGCTAGAGAAACCCCTAGCTGTTTGATTCCCCGCCTTGTCTGTTGTATTTATTCGGCAACTTGAAATCTTGGTGACAGCCCTGGTTGACTCACTTGTACACTTGGCAAAGTGAGGGAATAATTTAGAAGTTTACCAGTGGTAGACAAAACACTGATTCCCAGTTCATGGATTACCCCCATGGACTACCCATATGGACTATCCTAAAATGGAATGCACCACTGAAGTTTAGTGATATGTAGTCTTGGTCTAGTACATGCTAGCTACATGTATGGCTTGCCCAAATGGCAAGCTGTAAAACTAAATTTCTTTGCACCCTGTGTATAGCCGTACTGTATATTATTGTTTTTTCCTCTACAAAATTCTTATTTTGGGGGGACAGTATAACGTTGATTTACATGAAAGGCTCTGCTCTAAGGAAAATGGAAGGGAGTCAGGTGCTCTGAACCTGTGAAATCCAGGGTGCCCAGCGTAAGATTTCTATGAAAAAACTATGTGTCACCTAACAATACTGCCAGAATACATGTACAAGTAACGATTTTCTTATTTTTTTTTTTTACCAACAGACCATTTCAAAGAAAGAAAACAAAGCATTGCCATCTCCTGATGACACAGATAAGGTGTGTGCTATCACTGTATATACACCGTATTTTTACTGTTAACCAGAAATATGTACAGGTGTGCATGTGTATAAATGCTGGTAAAGGTACTCTTGAATGGGAAATGTTGTCTACTCTCAAGCTTCTATTGGGATCATCACATTTTTTTGTCAAGTCTACACTTTTATAAGTATAAAACATCATTTTACAAAAAAGAAAGATTGGCTCTCAGTCAGTTTGGCAAGCAGGAAGCTTTGTTTCCTGTGCTGGTCTGTTTCGTTTTGCATGAATGACAAGTTCTTAGAAGTGAGGCAGGAGAAAATTTATCAGAACAGGAGATCTTGCATAAGACTTATGCCAACAAAATGCATTTTTGGTTAAAAAACACTGGGTAAGACTGAAGGGCTTCCAAATATTTTTGCAATCAAAATTTAATACAGTAACAATGACTGTTCAACCATTATATGATTAGTGGAGGGCTTGTTCTTGATAAAAAAAAAAGAAAAAAACTACCACTTAATTTCTGGATGAAAAAATGTCATGTTTTGGCTTAAAATGGTTTTTTTTTCTCGCACCCTCAATAGCCCTCTTGCTCCGTTACATCAGGCTAGCTAGCCCACTGAGCGTTGTTTGTAAACTAATTTATTGTGGTTGGACAGTTCGTTTTTGTAAGACTTCAAAAAATTTACAACCAACAACATTAAAGGCTGGTGGAGAGATTTATCTGTTTGATGAGAACATGCAAAGGGACTACTGTATTAATTTTATCAAAAGATGAACAGCATACTCTTTGAAAAATAACATAAATGATTGTTCATCAGCTTGTTTTATTTTGCAAAGTGTATTTTTGTAATATTGACAAACACAAGCAGATTTCTTGGTTCAGCTGCTTGTCACATGCTTATTACATAATTTTGTAAAGTGACGTAGTTTTAATATCCAAACACGTTTTAAAAAGGCCCTTTTTACAATGCTCTGTGTGCTTGAACATTGTACCTGATAGGAAAACAAATTATCTTGTGTTTATTTCTTTTAGAGTGCTAAAATACAGTTATGCATTTTATTTAATTTTGTTCTTAATGATTGAAAATATTTTCATTTCAAATTTAAACATAGCAAAATATTAATTGATTTTTATTTGCCATTTGTGTTTGAATTTATTGGTGAGAAATAATCCTTTTGACAAAAGTAATGTACATGTACATGTAGGCCTAAAGATCGATTTCCGTAGATTTTTTAAAAATTCATTAAAATATCTCTAGGAAAAAATGAGAATCCAAGAAAATGAAATGCTTACTATGTTTTGACTTAGAGATGGAAATAATGTCTCATTAAGTGTGAATTATTTGAATACAATCTTCCTGTTTGAAGATCAACGAATATTCAAATGACGTCCATTATCAGTAAAGTTGCATAATATTTCCTTTTTCTGCCCACACAAGGCACGCGGACGTAAAGAGAATGAAACATATAGTGCATGTAATTTTATAATTCATAGATAACCTGGCAAAGACCAGAAAGTAGTGTAAATTCTTCAAATTAACCAGCTATAGTTTAGCTCTTTCAATGTTTGTTTATACTGCAGTGGCTCTTATGGGTTGACTCATTAGCTTGAGAAAACAGGTGACATTTCCTGGTGACACTACTGGTTTCCCCACACAATGACGTCTGAGGAACAACTGGAAAAATTTCATACCAAAGACAACATGTCACTGTGCTACCCAGATCTGGGAAGTGCTTCTGATTGGTTGAAGCAAATTTCCATTGTGGCACAACTAATTAGATCTAATTAGATCTGGTCAGTGAAGTCTCATCAATGTGGAATTTCTGTGCTTGTTCATCAGATGTTATCTTGTTGGGGGTGGGGGGGGGGGGGGGGTAGTGAAATGTCGGCCGTTTTCTCCTGCTGTTTTTGTTTCGCCTGTTTTCTTGCGCTAACTTTGTTTGTAGGAAAATGCCCTCTATGGGTTGACTCATATGCTAATGAATAAAATTAATTGTAAACAGTTAACATCAGCAATGATTTGCCTGAACCAAAGACAGAGATTGACGTTTAAGAATTGCCATCACCTTAGGACTAAGAGTATATTTCTGGTGTGTTGAACACAGGTTTTTTTTTTTATTTCTGCAGCAATTTGTGCTTACTCCAAGGACAGAAGAAAAGTACAACAAAATTAACCAAGAGTTTGACCAGATGATGAAAAAGAATCTACTTCATCCAGTGAGTAGTTATCATTGCTTTCTGCATTGTCTCTTTTACCTTAGCCTCGTTATCAGCTGCTGTTTTCTCCACACTGTTCCTTGTACATCTCCCACCTTCCAGGAGAGGAGAATTTGTGTAACATAAAATCAAGATCATTTTTTCAATGCAAAGAAGATCATCACAGCTTAAGACCCAACTTATGCCTGGGATGTGAACCGTAACCCTTGCAGTACTAGTACAGTGCTCAAACCAGTTGAGCTAGCCAGCAAGCCAATTGGAAGGTGGCCATTGAATTTGTTTGAAATATACCCAGAAAAGGTGAAGATGAAATGATAAATATATGAGACCTTTTTGTCAGTCATTTCCCCCATCCCTGTAACCATGTCATAACCTTTAGGGTAGTCTGCATAACAATAGTTAGAAACTGCAAGAAAAAAGTTAATTGACAAAATTTTGATATTCTGTAGCAGCAGTCTTCCTCTGGCTCGGACAATTATCACGCCCTCCCTGTCACAGTCCCCGTGTCGTCAAACAGTGTAGGAGAAGATGGCTATGGCAGCCGGCCGCAAAGTAGGGACAGTACAGTGATGAGCAATACCATGCCAGTCAGCGCAAGTGGAAGGATCACAGGTGATCACATGAATGGAAACTATTCTCGCGGAAGCACCCCTGGAATTTCAGGTACAATAGTTATTGGGTACTATTCTGTGTAGATACATGTATATCAAGTTAAAAGACAATGACAATCAATCACGATCATGACAATGACTATGGTGAAGGGCTAGTGTCACTTAAAAGTTGTGTTCAAATTCTTTCAATCTTTATTGTGGAGGTTCCAATTGGCTAAATTTGACTAATCGGTAAATTCTCCTGAAGATGAAGTCTTAAGGGCTGTATAGCTTATCTGAGGTTGAAATTAGAGTGTGAAGCAAGGCTTGTTATGTTTATGCCCTCGAAGTGTAAAACATGGCATCAGGAGTTTGAAGTCATGCAGAGGGTGTATTAATGAGTGTGATGCACATGAATACACTGTGAGTTGATGTCCCCATAATATATCAGTTAGCTACATGTATGAGGATTCTGAGGTGTGTAATCTGTGCAATCTGTGAAGGAAAATGGCATTCTACATGTAGAAATGAAGAAATATCACCATTGTTTAGAAAGTTAAAAAAAAATGGTTGGAGCCACCAATGTATGTAACCATTCTGAGACTAGTACATCTACATGTATTTTAGTTTGAGGATTTTGTTTTCACCTCAAAGCTAAGCTAAGGAACATTGCTTGTCAGCTAGGCAAGTCCGGTGTGTTAATTGAATTTAAAGTATGTTCCATAATAAAAACTTAAGTCGATAAAGATTATATGTACTGATAGGTTGAAAGATCATTTTACCAAATTTTCTCCTCATCAGTTTGTTAAGAGCCAAACCCAACCAAACCTCTTTCAAAACACATACATTATTCACAATCATACCTTTTAGTCTGTTGTCCTGTTGTGGTTTTTAGAAAGCCAAACCTAGCTGCAGTAAAATAATCACTGAAATTGAAAATAGCTGTGGTCTATCATGGAAAAGAAAACTAGGACAGAGTTTCTTGTTTTGTTTTTCAAAATTTCCTGTCAGGGCTTTGCCTGGCGAGTTGTTAGAGCTTGCCTGAATGAACCACTATTAATACAAATGCTTTTTGCATTTCAGACTTGTTGTTCCCCACTTCTCCCCAAAGCTGATACCATATAAAGGATTGCGTTACTTTGATTGGTTTTCATTTTAATGATGTTGCAAGCTTTTAACAATTGCCTAAATAAAAATAAATAAATTGTATAATACCTGTCGGTACCTTGGTACTTTGAACAGAGACAGAATAATGACAAGTTAAGTTAATTTGACCTTAAAAAGTGCAAGAGCTACTAAGTTTTGTTCAATTACAAATGTAACAGTTTTTGTTTTCACTTCTAATGACAGTGCTCAGTGTTACAAGTAACTGGTAAACACTCAAGGTTGTCTTTATCTTTGTTGAATTTTCACTCATAAACAACTAAACCTGCAAAGTTCTAAATCAGATGAGACTTTGTTTTAGTTTAACTGATGATTTATTTTTAGTTTAGTCAAAAAAGTTTTCTTTGTTACCGAAGAAGTTTAAGACTTCACCACAGTAAGCATTTATAAAAGAAATAAAAGAAATAAAATAAAATAAAGTTTACCATTTGCGTGCTGCTACAATCATGCAGAGGTTCACCTAATAATGCTAAATGGTTATAAAATTGATGTTATAAGTTGAATGCTGCTTTAAAGAGTGAATCTTAAATTTCAATTTTGACTACTTTGCTTCAAGTAGGAACATTTTGATTTAAACAGTTTAAGCCATGTTATTCATTCTATTAATTTTGTTTCTAAGTAACGTAATATTGAAACAGCATTAATTTAGTGTTTCCCATGAAAAACTGTCTCTATGTTTATTGTGCAATATTATTTTGTGTTGTACATTTAAAACTGTATTTTAGCTTAAACTTTCAGGGAGCTTAAATGATGATTCTGTACACAGTGTCAGGCATTTTTCTTTTTCAAATAAACATATAACTCAGTTTAATGTAATGTATATGTAGCTTGATGTTGAAATAAACGGTAGTTGTTGTTGTAACTACAGATTGTGTGTCAGTTATTGCTGTTTCAGTGTAAGCTTGAACTGAAATACATGTAAATCCAAAATAATCATGTTTTTGAAGATGATTTATATCCTTCATGCTCAGTAAATTAAACTCCTTCAGTTGACATACATCTGTATCAGTGTTTTATTTCACTGGACCCTGATAAAAAGACTTTTGATATCTTTGTAAATATGTTGCATATTACAGCAAGTGGTATTTTTTGAAGAAATTTTGGTGCCTTTTTACTGTTTCTGTTAAAAAATAAGGTTATTTACATGGTGGCTCCAACTTTTTAAATTTTAGATAAACAATGCTACATTATCTCAAAATACCAGCAACAAATAAAGCTTTGCAAAAATTAAAAATATATCATGCCAAGAATTGTTGATAATATTTCCTTACTGCAACACCTGTTAAACCACAAGACAAATCTGAGAGACAGAAACCATGCCATACAAGCCCAGCCATTTAATTAATGTGTGATACAGTAACGACACCATGGTAATATTAAAATTGATTTTGTGTTATCCAGGAAATACACAAAACATGTCTGACCTCGTTGCGGCAGCAGGGCTAGGTAGAAGGAGTGTCACCCCTGGATCTGTTCAAGGAAACGATGGCTCATTTGCCTCGCCTTCTCCAGGGATAACAAACACTGGACGGAATTCTGTGTCACCACACCCGCCAGCTGTCACCCCTCCACCTAACAGACCACCATTAAAGATTAGCATTCCAAGCCGAGGCCCCAATGCTGGACAGATGGTAAGCGACATTGATTTATTTAGGAATGCAATTTAATGTAATGCTTAACATTATTAACGTTGTTTCATGACGTGTAATCAAATTTGACCTGTAACATCTACCTTTTTATAGGAAATTAATGTTCCATATAATTAAGGTATTAGAAATTAATGCAACTTAACTTAACACAAATTCAATGGAAGATGACTTTCAAAGAAACGGAATTAATGCAAAAGAGGGGGAAGCATTTCACATTGAAGGATATGCAACGTTCAGAAAGAAACAAAACTTGTTGAGACAACTGGAGCAAAGTTAAACATATAATACGAAATGGAAACTTTGTTTGTGCTACTTTCCCTAAACATACCAAGGAGGGCAAGCTAAGAAATCTGGCCTCTGACAGGATTCTTCACAGTTTCAATGATCTGGCTGATGCCCACCCTGATAAAATGCTGCTTCTTTCTTAACAAAATGTCGATAGTGTATTGAGAATTTGCAGGAGCCAAAATAATGGAAACTAAGGTCGCAGAAATTACTGCTCCACGTAATAAATGGTGCTGCAGTTAATGCATGTTTACAAACATTAATGCACATTTTTTAAATTCACATTAATTTCACAAAGCATAAATTTTCTGAATTAAGGTAGCAATAAACAGTCCATTTATTCTAACATAAATCATTGTTTACCATTGCTTTTTAGCAACCTAATCGCCATGGGTTGACAGTTGCATCATCTCAAGAAAATCAACCTTTGTCTACCCCGGTGATTTCATTAAACTCCTTACCACTACAGACCCCTGGTGATAACAACTCGCTCTCGACACCGATCTTTTCGATGGCAACACCCAATCTTGCTGGAGCAGCACCTCCCACATTCTCCTCTGCCTTGCCGTCTGGCTTTCCACCTGACTTCCATCTTGAAAGCACTGAGTCCCTGGCACAGAAATTGGCACAGTATCCAGCAGCCACGGCATTACCTCTCATGCAACAGCAAGCTCTACTCCAGCAACAGCTAAATATGCATGGATTACTGCAAGGGTAAGAAGTCCCTATAGTATTAGTGAACTTACGCAACAAGACAGGTGAGGAAACAAGATGGCAAACCTTATGTGACAAGCGTGAAAATTAATTTTGTTTAAAAAACTTTAAACCAAACTTCAACTTCCTTTAAACGGATATTTTCGTAAAAGGCCAGAAACGTTAATGTTAAGTGAAGATCAAAACAAAACATGCATCTTGTAGCCCTGTCACGTTTGACCCACACAAAATTAATGTTATGTTGTCCTCTTCTTGCCATCCTGTTGCGTAAACTCGCTATCATTGATATACATCTCTTTTTGCAGAGGTACTTCTGGAGTTGAAAAAAGTGGTGAAAAGCCTGGGAATCTTTTTATTTCTTTGTTTCCCACCAACTCTTTGATTGCTTTGGTATCTCAAATTAAAAGGAACAACTTTTTATTAGACAGGGTTGTTTTGAGTTTAAGTTTGATTTGTTTTGTTTTTTGGAGAGAACAAAACAGTATGAAATGTGTGTCAGTTATTGCTGTTTCAAGTGTTAGCTTGAACTGAAATAAATCCAAAATAATTATGTTTGAACCCAAAAACGACCTGAAAATTTTGCCTTCTATGCATACCCTGACTCCAGAAGCTACCGGTAATATTTAGCACTAAACAGAAGGCAGCACTGTGTTCAATACACTCATAAAAATGGCATTTTGGGCAGTTTTGGTCCTTTTTACCCTGACAGTCACCAGAAAACAGCTCAACCAGCTTCTAAAAATGTTTTTTGGCAAAAATCCAGGTACAAATGGGTTAAATGTTTCATTTCATCACTGATTTCTTTTTTCTCGCTTAGGAATGTTGCCAATTTACTTGGGAATCGCCTTTCCATTCCCAATGCTGCTTTGGGTGGACAAGGAATGTCATCACTGAACATTAAAGCTGAACCTACTGACCGGGACACTTCGTCGCCAAATTCACACTCTTCAATTTCCCCCACATCCCCGTACCAAGTTCAACGGCGGCTTACACCCAGCAGAGATGACATCGATAAAGATGGAGCTGTGAAGCGCCCCCGGTTGGATGGCAGCGTTGCGGCCGCCTATGGTTTGCGCTGAATGAGAGCTCCTTGTCTAATATTTTTTTAGTAGTAGTCTATTTTAGGTTTATGTCTTGTCTTTAAGAACTAACCATGAAATAAGTGATGCTGGCATCATATGCTGTGCTTCAAGGCTGTTAGAAACTTGCATTAATATCATTGTTTTTTTTATAAATACTATCATAATTCAAAGCTAGAATTAAAACAGATTCAAATTGCCAAAACAATTGCAATTTAAAGAAAATAGCAGTTGCATATGTGTATGCTGCCTTATTTTATAGTGCAGACATAGGATTAACTATGCCAAAAACAACTCTAGTAGTTTTTAAATTGCGTAGAATGCATTTACAGCAAGAATTTTTGCATCATAAAAAAGATGTAAATTGAACTTCTCCTTTGTTTTAAGATGTAAAATCGTTATTTTATAATGTGAAGGTCTGTAGTGGTCTGATATTTATTGCCAGTGAATAGACTTGCTGGCTGTTGTTTTGTTGTTGGTAAAGATGTTTTAACTTAAATCAAGAGTTTGAACTTTTTCATTCTTTTCCAGAATACTTACACAATTTTACGAGCAACTTTCTCAAACAGCCTTGGAATACATTATTGTATTGGTCTGTTATTTGTATTTTCATCAGTCCTTGTAAATAGCAATATTGAAAATTACATATATTCATCAAATATAAATTACTCCAGAAAAGTAGACATTTAATAACAAGAACAGTTATGTAATATTAGTCCCAACTAAAAGAAACCATCATTTGGCAAATGAAAATAATAGTAAAGTTGTTTAATTTTGGGAATAGCCTTTTTTAAAAAAACTAGAACTAGACTGAATGGCTTGTGGTATACCAGTGTAATAATTATGCATTATTAGTTTGCTATGGGTTTGTTGTGCGCCGATTATATGGAGAAACCTTGTCCTGGGTAGAACCCGAGCGATCCTACAAAAAAGGCAAACCTTTAACTTGAGAAACTAAAGTTTGCTCAGCTAAAAGGGTGACCCGCCTAGCCAGGTCATACTTTTATAATGGTAGGGTCTCTGGGCCAACTTTTTGCCATATAAAGACTTTGGCTCGCCCAGCTGAATCAACTCGGTCAACGCGAGACAATCACAGTATGCACAAGTGCTGCTTTAGACGATGGGAGCATGTGCGAGCCCCGTTGGCTCGTGCAAAGGGGTAAATTTGTTCTCATTTTAAAAACTCGCTAAATCTGACGTGGCTGGGAGGGTCATCCTTATTCCCAGGAAAAGTCTTCTCTATATAAACGGCGCGTTGGTGCATGTATAATTTGGCACGTAACATTACATTGCATTACGCATTAACCATATGAATTTCTTTGAAGGTAAAGTTCTTGTGTAGTGTAGTAGAACTCTATAAGAGTATTGTAGATTGTCAACATTGGTTGATTTTACGTGCATGGTCTTAATTTGGGGCCTTCTTTGTATTTATGTGATGGTGTGAAGTATTCCTTCATGAGAAAAATGTGATTGACGTAAAATAAGATTGGCTGTCTGGCAGTTGACTTTTAAGGAATGTTTGCTATAATACATGTATTTCGTGTTTAAGACGGGAACAAGATTTTCAGACTTTTTTTTACTTTTCTTAGCTTTGCTAACAATTTTCTTCACCTTTTATTTATATGTCTTTTCTTTGATCTTTGGCAAAAGCGAATTCAAATACTAAGCTTTTCTATTAATTTTTTATTGCAGTTTAAAGAAAAAGCATTTTTTTTAAGGGTATTTGATCTTACGTAGAAATGCATTACTCAGACCAATATCTTTTCAGTCAACTGCATGAAGTCAACTTAGTCTGCGGACCAATACAGCAGACGGAAAATATTAGTATCAGTGTGCAAAGAAAGAAGTGTTCGATAGCCCAAGGCTAGTGGATTTCTGTTCAAAGTGAAGTTGTTTGGAGAATGTAAATTACAGAAGAGCTGTAATCAATCCTGCTTATTAAAAACGTTTTTGAAATGACTTTTGGGCTAGTACACGGTAGCCAGGCTTGCCATTGTAAAACTGAATTTCTTTGCACCCATGTAGTTACTCATTACGAGTGTTGTACTGTCGCTTTCTTTTCTTTTTTGCCACACTTCTTTGCGCACATTTCTATGGGCAGGACCCTTTGTTTTATGCGTGTTGGTTTGGAAACTTGTTTTCGCCGAGCCTTTAGCGGTAAACGCATTTTTTGATACTACTCTAGAAGTGTCATCAATCTGTCGGGCAAGCGTAATTCCGTAAATTGGAGTGAAGCGTGTTATTAAAGCAGTAGTGAGTTAACTAATATTGCTTATAAGCTAGTATCAACCTACCAACAAGCTTTTTTTGTCACCTTTGTTCATTTTTTTTTCAAGATTTGAAGACCTTGTACGTCACAGGTACATGTCATTGATGGTGCTTTTAACAGAGTACAGCGAGCTTAGAAATGTCAGTTTGGAAACGCATTTTATGAAAGTGTGCGAATTTTGTAATCGGCGAAACGTATGTTATTCTTTTTTGTAAAGATTATAATTTTAGTTGCTCATACGTTCCTAAAAATTAAATTTTAGAACGGTGAAGAATGTGTTGATTTTGTTGTCTGGTACGAAAATAATCTTGACCGGGGCATCTCGGGCTCTCTCAAACTTTCCATTGATCTTCCTATCAGTTTGATTTACTTGCGCGTCTACCTCACCCGTCCCTCCCCTCCCTGCGCCCCTTCAGCGTCTTAAAATTACCTCTTGAGGACCTTGCAGTGGCGGATCCAGGGGGGAGCCCCACCTCTCTTATTTTAAGACCAAACTGAGGCCCGAAGGGCCAAAAAAAATTTTTTTGGAGTCCCCCCTTCTTCTAATCGAGAGATTATAACCTTGGAAATTTCAGAGCTTCTGACAAGTACTGTTACAAGCAACAGATCCTTAAAAAATTGCCTGAATTTTAATAGGATATTGCAGAGGAAAGTATAGCAAATGAACTATTAACTCAAGACACGAGAGAATATAAAGAAGCCATGTTAATCCGACCAATCCTCTTCATCGTCATCATCCCAGTCATCATCTTCATCATCGGAATCATCTTCGTCTAGAAGAAAAACCAAGGGTTACTGATGTATCACTGTTCTAGCACTGAGCAACTGACTCGTCCGAGGTCGTCTTTACTTAGGGTGCTTACAATTTTCACAAACCACCCGGGTGAATTATGCATTGTTATTAGACGTGGTGGGAGAACGACCCGCTGCAGAGTATATTCAAATCAGTTCAACAAACTAAAAAGAGTAGAAAAATTGCATCGCCTCAAGTCACAGCCCTTTTTTTCTGATGCTTCCCAAAACCCATTCGATTTTCCAGCCGGGATTTCCGGTTTTCTCAAGTAAATGTTAAGTACCCTAAGTCTTCTATTAGTACCGTTAGTATTAACGAGAGAAGCGCCGTGAAGGGGAGCGCGAGGGGTGATGGGTAGGAGGAAAGAGGGGAGATTCCGTTTCGCTTTTCTCCTTCCCATCACCCCTCGCGCTCACTTCGGCCACGCTTCTCGCGTTGTTAGCTACGGGTCACTGATAACAGCGAGATGACACAAGTAGACTATCCAAAGATGATCCTTTAGGCCCAGTCTACCACTGACTACAAACATATACAAACCGTACATGACTTACTATTCTGATGTACAAACGTCGGCCAGAAGAAGAACCGGCCAATTGGGGGGGGGGGGGGGGGGGGGGCGGTGTCAGTTGTAGTATTGTTATGATTGTATGGTCGTATAGCCTGGGCTGTGGTGTCCTGTGACTTACCTGAAGAATGCATGACCTTATGACGTTCATCTAAAGCTCGTGCTAAATTTCCCATCATTCCTGTAAACTCCTCTTTCGGCTTTGGAGCAGTTGTTCTTTCAACCTGCGAATCACCACACATACATCGCATTTGAAATTCGTCAAGGCAGGCATAATTCAGTCTCAACTGCCAGAATTAAGTTCAATAAAGTACGATATTCTCCCAGGGGGTATACTCTCTTATATAAGCCATATAGGTATGTGCCGCCCCAAAGGTTATGATTTTTTGGCCTTTTTGGTCAGAAAAGGGGTATACACTTTAGTTGCCCATTTTGGTCTGGAATCGGGTATGGTTTTTGAGGGAACTACAGGAAAGTATGAACGTAGTTATCGTTTCAATTCCAAATGAATAAGAACGAAATAAAAATATGCGAATTCGAAATGCATTTGAGGAATTTTTTTGTCTGCACTCTAATCGAAGTAATGATGACATAATTTCTGCCTAAAGGCCAGGTCTGAACACGGGTATGGATTTTAGAGGTCTGGTCTGAAAACGGGTGTAGAAAATGACATTTTTTGGTCGGAAATAGGGTCAGGATTTGGACAACAGGGCGGCACACCCCCACCAAGAATTCCCTGGAGTACCCCCCGGGATAGTTTGTCTGGCAACATTTATTTATAGGTAGCCTGAGAAAACAGCCTACATTTCGCGACGCCACCGCTGGTTTCCCCGCGAAATGACGTCTGAGGAACGAGCGCAGAAATTCCATACTGATGACGTGTCACTACCCAGATCTGGATAGTGCTTCTGATTGGTCGTGCCGCGTGGAAAATTTGCTTAAATCAATCAGAGGCACTACCCAGATCCGGGTAGTGACGCTTCATCGGTGTGGAATTTCTACGCTTGTTTTTCAGTTGTAGACTAGATGTCATTTCACTGGGAAACCAGTGGCGTCGCAAAATGTCACTCTGTTTTCTCAGGCTTATTTATTGTTAGACTTCGTCAAAATTAAAGTCCTAAGTTATAGTAAGCTCCAAGTGAGACTTGTGCTCTTTTT